>NC_142190.1:18927500-19227500 GCF_026936395.1 Plectropomus leopardus
AGTTCAGTAACCTCTTTTCCTTAGTGGATTCATGGCATATGGCTGACGTCCCTCCTATATCTGCTCATCTAAAAGTCTGTCCATACTACGAGACCTCCCTACACAGTGAGCGTGTTCCCCTCCTCAGCATGACTGAGAAAAAGGAGGGCAGCCAGGAGAGGATTAGCCTCGTCAACCATTTCACAAAAAAACAGAT
The DNA here is from genome assembly GCF_026936395.1 of Plectropomus leopardus. Taxonomy (NCBI): domain Eukaryota; kingdom Metazoa; phylum Chordata; class Actinopteri; order Perciformes; family Serranidae; genus Plectropomus; species Plectropomus leopardus. Next base: position 18,927,697 of record NC_142190.1, read on the forward strand.
GGCAACAAAGAAAAACACATTTTAATTCTACCTGCTGTGTTATTTGTGCATTATTATGCACAGTATGTCATGAAGCACAACACAGAGCAAATAAAATCAATTTTAACTTAATTTGTTGTTCTTTATGAGCTAGATAATATTGAATATTATGGAATTAATGGTTCATGTGTACAGCTTAGTTTTTTTAACTGCAGCATTTTATCATATAAAAAAAAGTTTATTATAATATACGATTTGGATTGTGATTTTTTTTAAAATGTATTACAAAATTAGAGCTGGAATTATTAATTGATAGTTGATAGAAAATCAATGAATTATTTTGATAATCAAATAACGCCTTTAGTAATTTTTAAATTCAAATGTAGGATTTTTGTAGAGATGTAGATATTTTTCAATATTTTCTGATGCATCATAAACTGTCAGTTTACTCCATAATGAAAACAATAATTAATAGCAGAACAGGAATACGCCCTTGTTTTAGAGGGGGAATTTGCTGCCAACCCTATACAGGCGGTCTCACTTTCTATCCTACTGTAGTGTAGTTGCTTGCAGCGTTAAAACTGCTGCCACCCAGTGTGTTTCATACTGCCACGAAGGGTGCTTCTGTGACTGACGTGAGTGTCTTTCTTTACACTTTTTAAAATTAATTTATTCATCAAAGTAAGACGCTGATACAGATAAGTAAAATGCCAAATATCTGCCCCGATAATCTGCTGACCCCTATTCAAGAACATTTTTACACTGCATAATGAGTATTTTCACTGTTGATACTTAGATAAGTATATTTAGATATTAAAACTAAGATGAATTGAGTTTTTTTATACATATTTTTTTATTATATTTACTTAAGTATCAGGATTCAGCTTCTGCCCCTGAAAATAAACAAATGGCCTTATTGGTCTTTCCAAAAGATTGATTAAAAAATATTAATATTACATAACATTGTAGCCCAAATGTTAGTTGAGACTTTTTTAAATGTATAATTTCTTGTTGATAACAGCTGGTAGTATCTCCTCCATTGAGCTCCTCCTCCTGCTGCGCGGTGGCACTGATCACCCCTCATACCGGGCTGCTTTGTTGTGAGTACAGCAGCAGCAGCAGCAGCACCGCACTGCACGTACAACCAGAAGGTTATGAGGAGGTTATTTCGGCTCAGACTGCAGCAGGATTCATTCACACTGGAGGCACACCGCCGGCCTGCTGCTACGGTGAATCCGCTCACCCGAGAGCACGGAGAGAAAGTGCCGTTTTGCACGCGGTGCTTCTTTTTTTTTTTTTTGCACGGCTCTTTTGTTTTCTCCGTCTGTGCTGCAGCAACGACAGAGATAGCAGGCGATACGAGGATCCATGAGAGACGCTTTGCACAGGATACCGCCTCAGTATCAAGGTAGGCCACGGTTACACTGATGCATGCACAGTTACAGGTAGACACGGAGCACCAGTGAGCAACGATGCAGATATCAGAAAGCTTTTATGGGTGAGAAATTAAACTAAATGAGATTAAAGAAGAGAGTGCATGCATTTTGCAAATTAGATATAAGAGCTTTGGTAATAAAGCGCTTAAATGTTGCAGAAAACCTCAATAAGATATAATATGTAGCGGATGCACAGATGGTTTTATCACTGTAGCTTAATAAATAAGTGATTTTACATGATTATAATGTAATTGACACATAATATTGAGGCTCTGCTCTGTGTCAGAGCTCGAAATGGGACACTAAACAGCTGCACTGGGAAATCCCTTTTCCTAAGACATCCAGCTTCATGCATCTGTGTGCAGGTTGTGTGGGGGTGCAGCCATGGATGCCGGGAAGCTGGAGCAGCAGGTGGCCAGTGTGGAGAGAGGCATCGCCTTCCTAAAGCAGGAGCACCTGGCCATGCTGACCGGCCTGCAGCTGGAGATCACACACCTGAAGAGGCGCTGTCATGGTCAGTGTCACCTGCTGCTCTCCATATGTGCCACTTGACCTCTTGACCACCTGTCTGTCTGCAGGATGATGGAGTATCTTGAATGAACGAATCCGTATGAATTACTGAATCTTTATTTCAAACAGGTGAAAAACAACACAAATAAAAGCAAACAAGCCTTACAGCAAGTGCAATGAACCAAAAAAAAAAAAAAACACAAAATAAAAACGGCCTATACATCAATCTCAATAACAAATGCTCCAGCCACTTACACTTAAATATGACATGTTCAAAAAGGAGTAGGAAGAAGTACACCTATTTATTTCTACTCCAATACATACATTCACATTCTACATAAATGACTTTCCAGCCCAGTACAACATGAACTATCCCAGTTTTTTATACAGTCCATAACAACATAAAATATATCAATATTTTGTAATCTATATCTAACAATATCTTAAGTAAAAGAGACTTGCTTACTTAAGTAAAAGTCTTTAAGTATCTGATGTTTGTTGTACTTAAGTATCAAAGGTAATTTTGATACAAAAGTACAACTAAATCGTGAAACTTATTTCCTCTAAGGTAGGACCATTTCTAAAGTAAAAGTTCAAATAAATGATGTTAATGAAAAAGCAAGTGGTCAGAATATTGAGAATTACTAGGTTTATTTCCTCGTAACATAAGCCACAATAAAAATGGGGCGTACATTACTCCTGATGGAAAACAAGGTCTTTTTTTTACAACTTAAAGGTTTCAAAGAACAAAATCCACTGTCTGTCTGTCCTAACCTTTTCTGTCTGTCTGCATGTTGTGTTTCTCCTCCTCTGGGCCGCAGAGCTGAGCTGTGAGCTGGACTCCAGGTTTCCTGACAGAAGCACAGAAGGTAAGACATTGCAACTCCTCGCTGAAAAGTGGGAAGATGAAATGTGGGAGTTATAGAGCGGAAAGAACAAAAGCTGTGTAGAGGCGGACTGGGACTCCACTGGGACGTCATGATAGGAATGGGTACAATGTTATACAACAATATACATTAAAATACAACAAAAACATAACAGAAACAAACAGTTGGTCACCGATTAACTCAAACATTATAGTATAGTATATAGTAGTATAGTATAGTATAGTATAGTATATATATATATATGTCAGTTCATACGGTTAAGGATCATAAATCATTTAAAGTACACAAACACAATCCATCAGCCTGTAGATTCAGTGAAAAATAAATTTTCTCCATATTTTGATATTTCGTCACAATAGCTATCCAACCAGACTGTGTTGGAGGTTTGATCTGTTTGTTATTGCAGCTTTCTTGCTTGCTGCTGATAATATTTGTGATACATATTGGTCTTGTACTAATAAACAAGCTGCAATCCCCGATAGGACATAGAGAAAAAAAATGTCAATTCTGTCACCAAAAATGTTCTTTATTGCCAGCGTTACTCCTTTTGATATATTTGCATTACTAAATGTATCATTGGTTGGTATATTTGTTAGAAATTGCAATGCTCTGATACAATATGCTGGATCAGTATCGGCACAGATACTGACTTTATAAAGCCAATCAAGTATCAACCATAAAACACTCTATTTACGTTTAATAGTTTCTGTTGTATATAGTTTGTTTCCGCTACTAGTTACAATCATTCAGCCACAGCAGACTTACTTAAAAATTGCCAAAAATGAGAACTAGGTAGTGACATGACAGAGTTCAGCCTGGGCAGCTCTGCTGTTGTTACTTTCAAATGTATGTAGTTTTAAATTTTTTAGTTACATCTGCATACATTGCAGAATTGAACATATTATGTTCACAACAGTAGAACTGCATATGCATTTCTCTTTCATCATTATTTAAATATTTTATGGTCGGTAATTTTTCTGATTATTTTGTTTACTTAAACATTTAATACTCCAATTATTACTGTTTGAATGATCATCAGTCACTTGAACGCGCTGTCATCCATCCTTATGACCAGTGTCAGCTGTCAAGCTGTCATTTGTTTGCGGCTCGGTTGATGAGATGTATCTGCTGCTGTGCAGAGGATTTTGGATTAGAGGAGCCAGAAAAGCATGCTGGTTTGCACACTGCAAAATCAAACTGCATGGAGTACAACAACCTGGTATTTTTGGCACACTGCCCATGACTTACTATGTATTGGGCCCATAGACTGTAGAGATGGACGACATGCCCCCACGTACCCCTGCTATGCTAAAGTGAGGTTAAAATTTTGGAGTTACGGGCGTTGGCATCTTATGATGGTGATGTCATTGAGAGCCGCATTCTGCGCAGTAGCAAGAGTCACGGTGGGTGAGTTTGCACCGAAACACCCGTCCGACCAGTCACAAGCAGCGCCATTAAATGCAAGTACACGGACTGGCTGTCACAGCTGTCAGTCATGGCGGGTGATTGAATAACTCATTAATACAGAACATATCTAAAAACAAACACTTGAACAAACATCAGATAACTACATTCAGTGACAGAAACCATCCTTTGGAAAAATTTATTTGGCATGTACTTAGAGTTTTTAGTTTGGCCTATGTCCAGTCACTAACATAGAGGGGCGGGCTTTATGACTTATACAGCAGTCAGACACCAGGGGGCGATCCAGATTGAAAAGTTACACTTTAGGGGAGCTGTCATGTCGTCCATCTTTATATACAGTCTATAATTTGGATATACTAAATCTTTTCTGGCACACTAAATATTATGGTTTATGGGTATTGGTATGCACAGTCAGTCTGTCACATGCAAGAAAATGGAATGTTTCAGAAACTTTGTGTAGATAGATAGATAGATAGATAGATAAGAATTGAAAAAACTGTTTCCTCAAAAATGTTTGTGCTTATTTTTATTCTGAATGCTGTGTATATCATTTCATCCATGTCTGTCAAGTGCTTCAGTCCAATAAGTCCTTGGTAAAAGCAAACATTGTGTATTATTTATTTATCCACGTAGCACTGAAGCCAGTAAAAAAGCACTGACATGGACCATAGAAAAATCGAATGACATCCTAACGGATGCAGTAATCTGAATATCTACACTGCTTTCTGTATCTGTATATACTTCAGTTCATACTGTGAGTGTTTATGTCTCTCAGAGGAGGAAGCAGAGCTGGCAGCACGCTGTGAGGCTGCAGAGCGCCTCCTGGAGGACCAGCACTGCGTGATGGTCGCTGCACGTGGGGAGCTGCGGGCTGGCCGTGCACGGGCATCAGCTCTGGGAAGGAGCCTCAGGGATGAAGAACGGCATTTCCTGGAGGAACTGAAACGCCGCAGCCACAAGATCACGCTGCTGAGCCGTGAGCTGCAACGCCAAAACGTCACCACGACGACCCTCTGCCACGAGCTCCACACCGCACGCTTAAAACTGTTTCAGCAGCGGCCGAACACAGAGTGTGGTGCAGAGGGACAGGAGGCACCCAGAGGAAAGGAGGAAGAAGAGGAGGATGATGAAGAGGGGGAGGAGGATGAAGATTATGAAGAGGAGGGCTCAGACTGGCTTCTGTTTCCACCTCCTCCAGCCTCTCCCAGCCAACCAGAGGCGAGACACAGGAGGCGTGTCAGCGTGAGGGAGGAGAGGGTCAGAGCTTGCATCCCGCAGGAGAGAGTAACATCACCACAGAGGCCACACCCCATGCCTGACCCAGCCCTCTTCTTGGTGCCGCTTCGATACCGCCTCCTTCGCTTGAACCGACCCATCAGAACGCAGGATGACGAGGGGATGGAGGATGAGTGGGAGGACATAGAGGACAGCAGGGTACACAGGAGGGTGGACATGGGAGCAGGAGAGGGAGAAACGGCCCTGTGATGAAGATGAAAAAGACAAAGTTGTCTTCCAGCAGGTTTCGGCCAAAATCAACTGATGCAGTTATTCTAGAGAAAGCTTAAGATGAGAGAGATGTAACCCCGTGATTGTCTGTAGATTTCAGGAAGTGAGTTAGATATTTAGAGCGATCAAACCTACACTACAACGTATTAACTGAATTCGTCACATTGATGGTGCAGCATGTACTTTGAAAATGTGAAGAAATGAGTGGGTCAAAAATAAGACTGAATAGTGATTCTGTTTTATGGGGATGCCTTTTGATTTTAACACTGTTGATCACGGCTTTTGCCTGTAATTAGTAGCCATGCCTCTGGGTCTGTGAACACCTACACCGTGCTGTTCAAAGTGGTGGCAACCTGCTTTTTCACTGCACTAGCTGCAATCCAGGTGAGGACGGTCACTCTAGAAGGTTTAGGGACATTTTGTATGATTTGCACTTTATTAAATTCATGCAATGTGCCTGATAATGGCAGATCTGTATCTCTGGTGTCTTTTCTGTTTTTAGTGTTTGAAAAAGTCTTTAGTGGGTCTGTCACAGCCATAGACTATATAAAGATGGACAACATGACAGCTCCCCTAAAGTGTAACTTTTCAGTCTGGATCGCCCCCTGGTCTGCAGTAGAGGTCCTAAGACCCGCCCCTCTATGTTGGTGAGTGGACATAGGTCAAACGAAAAACTCAAAGTACATGCCAAATACATTTTTCCCAAAGATGGTTTCTGTCACTGAAGGTAGTTCTCATCACCCTGATGTTTGTTCAAGTGTTTGTTTTTGTGATCAGTTTGGTTTTAGTCAGTCATTAATTATACAAAAATGGGATTTTCTGCCATCATTGACAGCTGTTACAACCAATCCGTGCACTCGCATCCAATGGAGCTGCTTGTGATTCGTCCGGACGGATGTTTTGGTGGGAACTCCACCGCAGATATTGCAACCGCACAGATTATCCAACTCAAGATGGCAACCCCCTTATCTGGGATATTTTAACCTCACTTTAGCACTGCGGGGGTAAGTTGGGGCATGTCAACCATCTTCACACACAATCTATGGTCACATCAGATACTTGTCATGCATAATACCAGGATCCTAAAACTGAAGCAGTTAAATGGAATTCACCCATCATTATGGCATTCAGAGCATTAATATAGCTGCAAACAACTATTTGCTATTTAAAATTACAGTGGTGAAATGTCATCTCAAGCAGAGAAGTAAGTCCCACCTCCTCTGTATGTCATAATCTGAGCTTCTCTGTTCTTTGTTGTGGTAGAGGGGGACGTGTTAGTGCATGTGAGTCCCTGTGTGTGTCCCACTGGTTGGCTGATTGCTACCACTCTGCACTGTGCTCATACAGCAGTTACTGTTCATAAAGTTGTTCAACCCATGTCTGCCTCCACCCTTGCCCCCCCAATCAATGTTAGCCATCACTCTAACACTGTTGCCATCATTAACACGGTCCATGCCTCTAGTACCGATAGCTGCTAGCCACAAGATCAGTCACCTCCATATTTACAGCTGTGTGTGCCTGCAATCCCGTCTTAGACTCTGAAAGTCATACATCTCCTTTAATTTTATTATTTACATCTGTGGCGAAATATCTGCTTCTGATGTCTATTTTTTGTATCAATACTGCAAGAGCTGAAAAATTTGTCGATTAAGTGAGGAGTCAATCAACAGGAAAATGATCAGTGGTCAAATAACCAATTATTTAAGTCATTGTTTAAGCACAAAAAAATTGCTTTCAGCTTCTCCAATGTGAGGATTTGCCTTCTTTTTTCATCATTCTAGACTGAATATTTTGGGGATTTGGACTGCTAGTAAAAAAATACACATTTCTTAAGGATAAAAAAAAATCTCTTAAAGACCAAACAATTTATTGATTAATCAAAAGAATAATGTGCCTTAAACTGTACATAATATAAATTTTCACCAGAATTAAAAAATGTCAGCATAATTCTTCTGGATCTGGAACATTTTGCTGCTCAGAAGCTTTCATGTAAAGTCCTACACTGGGTGGCAGTACAACCAAACCTTGACTGAGTTTAAAATATAGCCAGATCTGTGAGCATTGCTGACGGTGCCAAAGAAGTAAAAAAGGAAAACACCTACACACAGAGTACAAAAATACATGTATCACCGGAAATTTCTTGGGCTTTTACAGTCAAACGAATCTGATGTTAAAAGAGAGAGGGGGTGGAGAGTTCAGAGGACTCTGAGGAGGTGCGCAGGAAGATTGTGATGACTCACAATCTGACTGTCCATCATCTGCAACCTGCATCTTTTCGACTTTTTAGATGTATTAGCAACATAGCATGTAAAAGCACACAAAAGGCGAAATAAATCTGTAATTACTGTTGTTCTTGTTATTAACATGGACCAGCAGTTTTCCTGTGATCAAATGTGGTGAACAAGTTAAATTAATTCAATTCTTACTGTGAGTTGATAAATGATCAGGAAACTGCAGAGTAAAGTTGGGGGAGATTAACATAGAACAAAGTAAATTTACCCTACTGTTAAACTGAAAAATAGAGAAGATTTTAGCATGTGCAGGATGATGATGCACAAACCAACACACTGCTTGGAGACAAATTGGTAGAGTAGCTCATTTTGTTGTTATGGCACCAAAATAAAAGTCTTGCAAGGAGACAGGAAGCCCATAAGATCAAAATGAGCTATCTAACCAAATAAAGAATTATTGGATTACCTAGAAGCCTTTTAGCCTTTACTTTAGTAAAACAAAAACTTTAGTTACTGTTTTTTAGTTTCAGGATGTCTTCTTCCAGCAAACTTGCTGACTTGCTTTATTTTTTTGCACAGAGTAATATAAGAACTTTTGGGGGATCATTTCAAAATTGGATATCAGAAAAGGGCACTCAAGGTCCTAATCTGTAACATAGAGCTATTAAATTTGGTGTTCTATTGGCACACAGCAAAAGGGCATATGAGGTACAATTGTTTGATTATTTCGGCTAAGCAATTTATCCATAGATGGAGATTTTTATTTACAGCCAAGTCACTATTTCTTGTATTTATGAATGAGGTTTTACATTTTAAAGAGACCTCTGACTTAAAAAACATTTTATCTATGTATTTGTTTGTTTGTTTATGTATGCTCAGTCAATAGTTTGTATTGTTCACATGACAACTTGATGAAATGGCCAGAATTTGTTTCTGAATAAAACTAAAAATAAATAAATAAATCTAGATAGCCAGCAAAGGTAAGGAGGGTTTCTTACCTCAAAGGTTTTACTCTACATTTTTATTTTAATGAAAGTTTTTTTTAAAAAAAAGAAAAAAACAGTCATTTAAAGTACAAAAATGTAATGTGGAAATTTGGATGAAATATTACAATTCATTATAACATAGCTATTCACGTATTTAATTTTTATGTAATTTTTATAAAAAGTAGATTTAGTGTCAGATATTTGTTATGAGAGGAATTAAGGGTCTGGAAACGTCTTGTCCTACTGATGAATTGGTGAGAAAAAAAAAGGAAATATGATGTTTAACAATCATTATTGTCATTGTACAACACAAGGTCAAAACTACCGACCACACACTGCTGTCATACTAACATGCAGTGGTAACATGGTAACATGGTACACATCTAACTTGTCTCCCCGCAAACGTCCCATTCTAGAATGTTCCCACAGTTGTCTTGGAGACCGTGCTCTGAATGTTAATGTCTCGCTGCAGCGCTGCCATGGCAACCAGAGAGCTGCGCTCAGAAAGCTCGTGCCTTAAAGTGTATGTGTGAAGAGGACCGGAGACATAAACCTGCAGGTTTGTTTACAAGACTTTGCATTTGGGAAGAGGTTTGCTGTGTCATGCCCTGCGTATCATAATATTAGAAAGGCGCCAGACCTTCTGCTATTTATACCCCTCCCGCATGTGCTCACATTCAAGGTTGATAGAGAGAGCATGGACCGGTCTGGATACAGGAAGTTACATCATGAACGGCAGACAGGTTGCCCTCTTCTGGACTCGCATGGGTACTAGATGTGTGGGTGTGCATGTGTGTGAATAGAGGGCCTACATGCTTCTCTCTCAGCTCCTCTCCAGCCATGAAGGGCAGACACACACATGCACTCACACAGTTTGTGTAACAGCGAGGACAGGGCAGCCTCCTGATGTAGTGGGAAGACTGGGAAACTCAGCTGTGTGATTTCAGCAGGATGCACACTGGACAGCAGGGGAGTCTGGAGAAGATGACACAGACTGGCAGTCTCAACCTCTGCCTCTACACTTGCTGGTAGGGCCCATAGATTAATGCTATTTTATTCTTCTGTTGTTTGAGATACATGCACATGTTTTCTGCTGCACCTTTGTGTTCCCGTGCTTTAATAAGATGTGTTGCTTGTATAAAAACTCCAATAATGATTCAAAATATTGGTCTATTTAGTCTATTTTCATGTTGGCACTTTATAAGGCAAAAAAAATCTAATTTTTAAGTTTTATATTCCCTCTCTTCTGTGTTCCAGGATTTCCATACATCCAACGTCATTCCAGAGTTCATCTGATGAGATTTAGGCTTCAAGGTTTTCCAGTCCTTTCCTCTGTAAGGTGACACCACTACAGGAGTACTTAATAATCTTTCTGTTATCAGCTGTTGTCTAAGATGCTTAGCAGCTTGTGTTGTGCAACACAAACAGACACACATGTGATAGTGACAAAGCCTTTTGTAGTTTATATTTAGCAGTTTAATTCAAACTAATCATGCATTTAAAGGAATACTTCAAAAAATGACCAGTTGTACATCGATTACTCATCCATTGTTACCTAGAATTCATGAAGAAAACTTTCTTTCTCTCGTATGCCTCCACGGAGAAACGAGAATCCAAAAATCTAGAAAATCTTGGTGTATTGAAGTCCGAGAGGACCCTGTTTAACAACAGCAAAACTGTACACTTTACAAACTCTCACATAAATTGTGCAGGATAATCCAAGTCTTGTTTGTCCAGTTGAATACTCAGTCGGCCTACTTCCCATACACATGAATTTCTGCTGCGACCTTACTATTTAAAGTGTTTAGAATAGATTTTGTTTTGTGATTTTTGTTATTATTATCACAGCCTAGGATATGACAGTGATTTGCAGCAACATTGATTGTGACAGTTCACCTAGTGGAAATAGCATGTATTTTCTCCATATGCCAAACATGGTAAAAATGACACCATCAGGTGGGAAATAGTAAAAATTACAAATTCTTAGGCAAAAGCCCAGAATAACACCTAGAAATAATACAGTGCATGTTTTATGCTTTGATGGCTGTGGGATCAAACATTTCAGTTTGAATGGGTTTCAGTAGCGCTTTTTTTTGTGTGCACTTAACAGTAGGAATGTAACAATTTTGTTTACACAGTGTATTTTAGACTTATTGTAGGAGCAAACAAAAATACACAACACAGCCAAAATGATCAAAACTGAACAATGAAAACCGTGTAAAATGCACCAAATGATTTTAAAATCTTGTTGCTTGTCTATAAATCACTCTGCAGCTCAGCTGCCAAATATATCTCTGACATGCTTGTGAAACACGAACCTTCGAGGGCACTCAGGACATCTGGGGCTGGCCTACTAACCGTCCCAAATGTTAGTCAAGTCAAGTAAATTTTATTTATAAAGCCCATTATCACAAAACAGGGTTTGCCTCAGAGGGCTTTACAGCATGAGACATCCCTCTGCCCTTAGACACTCACATCGCCTAAGGAAAAACTCCCAAAAAAGAACCTCTGAAATGGGGGAAAAATGTAAGAAACCTCAGGAAAAGCGGCAGAGGATGATGATGTTAGAACTAAACACGGAGAAGCAGCTTTTTGTTATCATGCAGCACAAACCTGGAGCAACCTCCCAGATAATGTTAGGCAAGCCCCGACGCTGACCACTGTTAAGTTAAAGCAAAAAACATTCCTTTTTCACATTGCCTTCTCCACCCATTAATGACTGCAAACTTGTTTTAAACTTGATTTTAAACCATTTTAAATCACCTTTGCACCTCTTGTCCGCACTTTTGCTAATTTTAATGTTTTTTTAATTTATTAATATATTTATTTTTAGTAATAAATTATACCTTTTATATTTTATCTCTTTACTCTTTTATTGGAAATTGGTTTCCTTTATTATGTTTTTATATTTTATTGTTCTTTAAAGCACAACAAGCACTTGTTGTATGAAATGTGCTACAAATATAAAGCTGCCTTGCCTTCCAAACAGTCCCTAAGGGTCCCTAAGTTTCACAAGTAAATGAACATCAGGTTGAAAGGCAGAATTTCATTGTAAGTCATCATCTGAAGCTGCAAAAATAAAACCCCATTTGTTATCAATCTCTAATTCTTTCTTTCCAGTCTATTGTCACTGAAGCAGCATAAACACTGCGCCTCTCTCTTGTCTCTCAGGCCACCTGCACAGTTGTACTGCTGTTTGGTACACAAAGGCATCATGGGAAATATAGTGCAGTGCTGCCACAGTCTGTCAAACTACTTCAAGTGTCAGGATGCACCAGTCCAGGGTGAGGCAGAAAGATCCCCTCTGCTCTCCAGCGAAGACAGCGAATGTGAATCACCCAGCCTGACGGACGACTTGGAGGACGACCTGTTAACCGTCTCCACCGGCGTGACAAACCCAGCCCTCGAACCAGAGCACTTCCTGTTTCCTGACATCATCTTAAGCAGCAACCTGGGAGGGGACGTGACTCTGGTGGAGCCGATGGTGTGTCTGCTGGTGTCTGAGGAGGAGGAGGAGGTAGTGAGGGTGGATGAGCCCGGAGATGATGGACAAGAGAGGAGCAGCAGGAGGAGGAGCAGAGGGTTTTCTGAGGTTGAGACACAAACAGAGGTAGTGGAGACACAGATGGGTAAGGGGGTGCAGACTCAGACAGAGTCGCAGGCAGAAGTTCAGGCGCAAACAGCAATGTGCAATGAAGAGACTGTGGGGAGAGAAGTAAACATGCTAATAAATACTGACACGAACGAGATGCATGTGGAAGAACATGAAATACTGAGACAGCTGGATGTGCTCTTGGAGGCGCAGACATCACCAGAGAGACACTCAGATGCATCAGAGGGACAAAAACAAAGGAGAGACTCTGGGACTTGGGCTGACATGGAAGTTTTTGTGGAGAAAAACAAATTGTTCTTTGGAGACAAAGACAGGGAATGTGAACAGGAAGAAGTGAAAGGGAATTACATCCACGAAGAACTGGCTTCAATAAAGCATCCATTTCAAACAGAACTAAATACTGAGCTTTTAAATGAGTTAAACACACATGAAGAGAATGTTTTTATGTTGCAGCAGGGTGTTGTTGCTGCTCAGGTAAATGCAGACTTTGCCCGCACAGAGCCGACACAGGAGGATGTTAAGGACAAATTTCAAATCATGAAATCAGATTGCACCTCAGTGATGGTGACTGGAAACAAAAATGTGGAGAACACTCAGTCACAGAAGGACGTCCAGCCGAAACAATGCAGCATCAACAACCCTGAAACTGTGGTAAACTTTGACCCCACTGAGTGTCGAGCAGACCCGACGCAACAAAATAATCAGGATAATGACCACGCGGGAGAGACACCTGTGGCGTCCGATCAGAATGGAAATAAAAGGGAAGCAAAAGCAACAAATATGTACGAAGACCACATAGATGAGACAGCAGAGAAATCCATTTTAGGTACGGATCACGATCAGTGTCAGGACCCGGCAAAGTGCGAAGAGGATGACAACAGGACGGCTCCGCCACAGGTGGAGGAGGAAGAGAAACAAGCAACCTTGTTTTTAGTTGATGGGCTTTTTCTGGCAGCACCACATGTAAAAGGTTTGTGATTTAATTCAACTTTGTTTTACTTTGCTTGTATTTTCTCTGTTATTTTTTTTTTGTGTGTCCTGTGATATTGAAAACTCTATACTTGTAGCTTTTTCAGTGGGTGATCAGGCTATGGAGGATAATTTTGTTATTTGTTATTTTAATTTTATTAAAATTAGATAAGGAAATACATAAACTCGTTTAAATTAGTATTGTTTTTAGTACTCAGGACATCCAGGTCATAAGTTTATGTTAAAAATAAAAAGGAAACTAGAAAATGAAATTGCATTTTGAAATGAAAAATTGATATTGTGAACTGGCAATTTGAAAAAGAAAAGCAATAAGCCAAATGAGAAAGGTCAACACAAAAAGGATGGGATGTGTAAAAATTAGAAGGTAATTGCTTATTTTAATTGATTTTAATCTGTATTCCTTTTTTTTTTTTTTTTAGTGTTTTGTGTTGAAGTGACTAATGTGAACCGCCGTGTTCGATATCAGTCCATTATTGTGCGAGACAGGCTACAGTGTGATGGCTGCAGCCTACTCGCTTAATACTGGACCAGTTTCAAAAATTGTTGCTCAAATTCTTTATTTCAACATAGATCTTGGTAACATAGGATCCAGGCTGAAAAATCAGATGTTTCTTTTGAAGGAATAGCAATCTCCCTTTTCTTTTCAAGATGTTATTTAATGATATCTGTTTATCATTTCATTATAAAATGTAGTTTTCCAGTTTGCTCTTTCTTTTCAACATTGAATTATCACCTGGTTATCCTGCAGTTGAATATGATAAAAGTCTATTTTTTTTGTTTTCTCTTTTAATTGCAATACTGAGGAAAATTATCCTCCATATCACGCAGACAGCTTTCATCCTCACACCTTTATTTTGTCTCTTCTGTTGTCAGCAGTGCTTCTGAGTCAAACTGAAGAAAGCCCTGAGGATGATCACCAGTCTGATGCTGATAAAAGGAAACAGCTCAGCATTCGTGACATAGTTGATCTCCAAGAGACAAACTTTACTGTCAGAATTCAGCCTCCGGGAACAGAGAGTTTTGAGCTTCAGGTTCTGCTGTGCTCCCATCGTTGTTTTTTTTAAAGACACTTCGCTGTATCTTCACATCTCTCTGAATCACTGACCTCTCCTCCATGCTCAGGTGTCAGGCCAGATGTTGGTGGCGGAGCTGCACCAGGTGCTGATGGAGCACGAGATCACCTGCCACCGCACTTGCTTCTCCCTCCAGCTGGGAGGCACGACGCTCGACGGGCTCACGGAGCTGAGCTCCATCCGGGGCCTCCAGGACGGAGCGCTGATCAAGGTGGTGGAGGGTAACTGCCTCGTTCTTTTCTGTCTCCTTTTGAGGTTGTCTTTTTGTGATTAATAAGTGGGAAGTTCTCTTCAGAGAGCAACAATGTCAACATCTGACTTCAGTCCAGTTTTGTTAGATGTCACATCTGGAGCTTGACATGTTACGGAACGGCCCTTTTTAGAAAAATGCTGACCTCTCATCTAAACTGTTATCATGTTTCAGACCACCGGTGGCCCGGCAAAAGTGCCTTCTTGAATGCCTCTATAGTTGATAAATCTAAATAAAGCGCCCTCTAGGGTGGCCTAAAATTCAGAAAACCTAATGCAGTGTCATGTAGGCCAAATCTCGGTGACGTTGAGCTAACAACAACAATCACTTACGGGTAGACAGCTGTGATATCGATTGTCTAGATATGTGTAATTGGCAAACTTGTTTATTTCTGGTGTCATTTTTAGCCGTTACTGTGAGATATATAGTTAAACACTGTGGTCTGACCTATTTGACAATTCTGGTGTGCTTATTTTATGTGGGCTACTTTGTTGTTTTGCTAGCAACTTTCATGAACCAAAATCTACCATCAAGGAAACTGCAATGTACTGTATCTGTTTAAGTTTACATTATATTCAGAATATTTTCTCCCCCACTACCTTACACACTAACCAGTCAATGCTACGATAAATCAGCACCTCCCCTCTTTAGTATAATTACTGTTTTAGTGTAAAAGATTGAGGATTATAGTTTAGAGTATACTGTTTTTTTTTATTAATTCATTTATTTTCTTTATTTGGTATTGCTGTTCTTCTGTGTCGATCTTTGGTTAATATAGGACAAAAATAAGCCTTGGGCTTCAGCCTTTTCCTTTTTTTGATGTTGAGAAAATGTGTGTGAAATAATCTTTGTTTCTCATGATGCATGTAACAGAAATAAAATTATTAAATAATTCATTAATAACTCATTATATGATCTTATTTTTCTCCAGTACAGTCACTTCATGCTGCACTGCTTCATTTACATTGACTATATTTATGTATTATCTTTTTGGTGCAACACTTCAACCAGAGAACACTTTTCCTTTCATACTGAACCCTTTATAAGCAGGTTTTCTGATGTTGTTGCAGATTCGTACACTGTGCGTGACGCTCGTCTTCATCTCAGACACGTACGTGATCTCCTGAGGAGCCTTGACCCCGCAGATGCATTCAACGGAGTGAACTGCAGCTCACTATCGTACCTCACATTTTTCACCAGAGGAGACAATGGTAATATTGTTCTCTTACTGCCTCCTCACATTTAGTTTTGTCTGAACATTTCTTAATTCATCATTTCATAATTCGATACTTTCACCTCTATATTCCTCCCTTCAGACAGCGACAGCGCGGGGAACAGGAGAGCTTCTGAAAAGGAGTCTGTTGACTGCAGCCCTCCAGAATATATCCTCCCTGGATGTAAGGAGCGACCGCTTACTCCACTGCAGCCACTCAGAGAAGACTGGAAGGTGAGAAATCAGATTCTGAATTAGCAAATACGATAGATTAATATTTAATTACACTAGGGGCTGACCAATATTGGTTTTTCAGAACCAATACCGATTATTAGTAGTTAATGAGACCGATAACCAATATTTGGAACCAATATGCATTTACAATAAAAATGAAAATCTTTCTGTCAATATTTAGGATCTGGAATATAAAAAACTCCAACACAAATCTTTGTGTAAATGCCTTTAGCAAATGTTTAATCCAAACTGAAACTTTCAACATCATATACAGTAAGTTCCTTGCAAGTTTTTTATGACACTTTCTTTGCACTTTTTAATCAATTAATGTTATCTGTGATCATTAAAATAAAATGCTCATATAGGTAATCGGCAAAATGCCAAATATCGGCCAGGCCGATAATCTTTCAAATATCTATTCAGTTAAAGTGAAGCGACACTTAAAAAAGTATCATCTCAGCCGTTACAGTGCCTGCGGGTTCTGACGATGAGCAGCTGGAATCCTCCTCCAGGAAACAGGAAGATGCACGGGGACTTAATGTACCTCAACGTCCTGACTGTGGAGGACAGAGAACTCAACATCACATCCTCTACACGTGGTTTCTACCTCAACCAGTGAGTGCTAAACTGTTTGCAGTTAAACTGTCCAGCCACTGAAATGTTTGCTTAGCCATTAAAAGTGAAGATTTTTTAGATGTGCCAGCAGTGTGACTCCAGGGATGACGGTGTCAGTATGTCCGTCCACTACTGTTGTCCAAATTTGTTAAATAGATTGGCAACCAAATTTTATTTTTTTCATTTTCCAGATGATGTATACAATCTTGACAACTTTGACATTTGAACCAGACATTCATGTCCCCCAAAGGATTAAAAGTAATCATTTTGGTGATCCCTTTAGGTAATAATCTCATTTAAATGTTGTCTGTTAAATTTCTATCTATTGCAGATTAAGGTAACACAATTGATTGAACCCACTAATAAGAGCTCCTGCATTTGCAATTCTACGAATTGTCTGTTGCAACATTCCCTGGAAAAATCACATTCACGGAAGACGCCGCCAAAAGGAACAAAACTGTGAAACTATGCCTTTGCGTGGATTTATCTGTTTCAGATCAACTGCCTTCAACTTCAACCCCAAACCTGCAGCTCCCAAAATCCTTTGCCATTCTCTGGTCGAGCTGCTAAGTCAAGTCAGCCCTGCTTTCAGGAAAACCTTCAGTGCCCTGCAGAGGAAGAGGTGAGCAAACTGTAATCAAGCTGGAAACTTCGTGTTAATACAGTACCAGGGACATGAAGCAGAGCTGTTCATATCAATGCAATATGTCGATGGAAATACAGTAATGGCAGTCATTTTAAGTTCTACATGAGGCTCTGTGAAATATGTTTTCTGTCACTTTCTGTTAACCAGAGTTCAGCAGCACCCTTATGAGCGGATCGCTGCGCCTTTCCAGGTGTTCACCTGGATCGCCCGTCATGGAGATCACACCCTCGACTGCGTCCGAGCAGAGGAGACACACACCAGTCGCATGGGACAGGACGAGCACACAGCTGGGCAGGTTGCGGACATGAAATTGGAGAAAGAGGCTACATTTGGAAAAAAATATAAATATGTTTCCTGGTGCATCTGGGGCTGACTGATGTTGATTGTGATGCTGATGTGTAGGTTGTGTGTTGTGACTACAGAGTCGGGACTGGAACGAGGAGCTGCAGGGATGCAGGGAACTCCCCAGGAACTCCCTTCAGGAGCGGCTGCACAGAGAGAGGAGCATATTCAAAGTGAGACCACAGATTTTTAAACATATTTCCAGTTCTCTTTCTGATAAATGCTTTGAAATTTGGATCAAGATCACTTTTCTTGTACTGTTTTCAGACACCTTTCACAAGTATTTAAACCTTTGAACCCTGAGCAAATTAATGCAGTTTCTTTCAAAACCAAGTGGAAAAGGCAATGAGCAACTTATTTAAAAAAAAGAAAAGTTTCACAAATTTCAAGAAATTAGAAAATTTAAAAAAAACCCAACAAATTCATAAAGAGCTAGGGAAAAAAGGAAAAAGATAGAGAAAGACTGTATTTATAATGATCACAATTCCTTTTCAAATTTCAATTCATTTCCTTTTGTGTTAATTTTTAATTTTCCTTTTTTGTTTGTTTGATTTTTTCAAGTAATTTTCTTGTACTTTTTACGAATTCCTTGCTAATTTTTGAGTCATCTCTTCTTTCGTTGCTTATTGCCATCTTCCCATGTTTATGGAAGAAATTTAAGCCAATTTACATACATTTCAAAGGGTTAAGATTTCCTCTGTACTGTTCATGTCCTTTTTAATGAGATAATCAGAGACAATTAGTCCTTCCTACTCCTGCTCTGATTAGATTGTGTTGCTCTTTAATAAAATGAAAAAGGTAAACTGTGTTAACCAAGATTTTAATCCCTCCATCCAGACCAACAGTGACTTTGTTGCAGCTGCATCACGAGGTGCTGTAGCTGTTATCGACGGTAACGTTATGCCGTTAAACCCGGGGGAGACGCCTCACATGCAAATGTTTATCTGGAACAACCTGTTCTTCAGCCTGGGGTTCGACATATCTGAGCACTATCACCCACTAGGGGGCAACGCTGCTGCTCATGCTGCAGCCATCTGTGACCTGAGGGGAGCTCAGGTAAGTGCATGAGGAGCGAGCATTTAATGTGTCCTGTTTAAAAGTGTTGCTAGTATTACATTGCAAGGGTATGACTGCAGATTTTAAAGGGAAAAACAATGTTAAACAGCCATAAACCAAAAAAAAATACAAAAGACAATTTTTTTCTCATATTTTCACTCTGAAATGTTTTTGAATCCCTTCATGTTCTTGCCATCAAAACAAAAATGCCTGTGTTGCTCTGCTACAGGCGTACACATCTGTGGACATAGAGGGGCTTCACACTCTTGGAACAGCAGTTGTTGATTATCGTGGCATCCGTGTTATCGCTCAGACCATTGTTCCTGGGATACTGGAGAAAAATCAGGAGCAGAGTGTCGTCTACGGCTCTAACGACTATGGAAAAACTGTGTTTACTCACCCCAGGTAAAACACACACTCACAAAAATGCAACAAAGTCATAATTTAGGTATATACAGCATGATTAATGGAGGTGTGTGTTGGATTTAGTGGCATCCAGCAGTGGGGATTGCAGACTTCAACCAGCTGAAACTTCTCCTGTTTGCCAAGGCTGAGCTCCCGGTTAGGATTCCTATATTGTTTGGGAGGTTTTTATTGGGAGACAAATTATCCACAGACATTTCTTCCTCTGGAAAACAAACAGACCAGCAGAAAAAAAACCACTGAATAAAGCACTTCTATGTTACTAATCAGTGTTTCTACGATGCTGTTCAGCTTTTTGCACACCAGCCTCTAGCCCAGCACCTGCCAATGTGTGCTCACCTTTTTACTCAATGTTCAGGAGGTTTTTATCAGGAGCCGAATTATCTGCAGAGGTCTCCTCCTCTCCAAAACAAATGGATTCAGTGATTCAAACCTGTAAAAACACTGAAAGAGGAGTTTCATGGTAAAATCAGTGTTTTCCCAAAGCTGTTTGGCTCGTTGTGGAGGGGCTGCTGTGTACGCTGGCCGACACAAAAATGCTAAATGAGAATGGCTTCATCTAAAGTCAGTGTTTGGTTTGCCTGTTCAAAGCTAACATGACAGTGTAACATGGTGGACTCTGGGGACCAGGACCTGCTCCTTATGTAGCTATTAAGGGCTCAGCTGATTTCTCTCTGTGATTTTAGTCATTTGTGAAGGATCGAGAAAATAGCACCTATTGTCAGTGTGATTGCTATTCAAATTGTCACTGAAATTGTTTTAGACAATTGTACTTGTTCATGTATTCAACTGGTTTTGTGTTTTATTTTAACTAAATGTGTCTGCATTTGTCTACTTGTGTTTCTGAATCCTAAATCCTATACACTATACCTTTAAATTTCTCCAAATTATTCCAGGTTTCTTGAGCTTCTGGATAAAACCAGTAAACCGCTAAAAATCCAACGTCACCAGGTCCTCAACCACAGCAACAACCCAGTGGAGCTTTGCTCTGGCATCGAGACCAAAGGCATCCTGGGTAATGACGGAAGACCCTACATCTTGGACCTTCTCAGGACCTTCCCCCCCGACCTTAACTTCCAGTTCTCTGAGACAGAGGAGAGGATAGATGTGCCGAAGGAGTGTCAGAGCTTTGGTTACCCACGGCAACACCCTCACGGCTTAGCCAGCCTGAGACCAGAGCTGATAGACGCCTTCGTCCAGCACAGGTGAGGAAGAGGAAATTTCGAACCGTTTGTTGAATGTTTGGACACAAATGCAGCAACCGTGTAACTGTTCAACCAGCAGGATGAACTGAGCTTTGGAAATAAAGTATCTTATCCATTTTATTATGTGTTTTCGGCTGCAGGTTTGAACTTTATTCCAAGATGTCCCAGGGGCTCATCCAACCGGACGAACAAGATAAAGCCACAGAGCAGAGTGAAGAGCGGAGAACTGAAGATACAGCTGCAGCTGGTGCTGAAATGGGTGAATGAGAGCTGTTAAATGAAATTAAATGATAAGCAGCCGGTGCTGAAATGGGTGAATGAGAGCTGTTAAATGAAATGAAATGATAAAACCTTTTGATGAAGCAGGAGAATTTGTGCAACTGCAGGGAGAAATCAGGCTGAGAAACAGTCAAACGATAGATGTACAGTAATATGACATGTAAGTAGGTTTTAATTATATTATAATATATTATATTTTCTATTATAATTTTTGACCTTGGAAACTAGGAGTCGACCAATATTGCTTTTTCAGGGCCGATACCGATTATTAGTACTTAATGAGATAACTGATATCTGGAACTGATATGCATTTACAATAACGATGACATTTCTGTCAAAATTTAGAATTTGGAATATAACAAACTCCAACACAAAACTTTGTTTAAATACCTTTGGGAAATGTTTAATCAAAACTGAAACTTTCAATCATCTACAGCAATTTCCCAGCAACTTTTTTAATATACTTCACTGAAAATTTTAATAAAAATCTTACATACATACATGAAATACAGTATATGTTTAAAAAATCTTCCTCAGCAGGTGGAATTTGCTCAGTTGTCTTTAAATGAGAAATGTTCAGTTATTCAGGTTTTAAAAGCACTTTAACGACTACTTGTTCATGTTGGCTTAAAAAGGAGGAGGAGTATGTGTAATAAATATGTAAGATTCATTTAAACAATAAGTCCACAACATATGGGCAAACTCCACTCGCTGATGAAGACCATGTAATATGATAGAAAGCAATAGAACAGCAAATAAATGGACCTAATGTTGGATATCTAAATAATATCTAAAGTTTTTACTATATAGGATGGTAATTTTCTTATTGGTATGCAACTTTTTGTTAAATGATATTGACTTTAATATGTAGTCAAATTTTTATTCAGATTAAATGTCTTTTATTTGATTGTTATTATTAAAATTAAGGGAGATGTTCTCTTTTTTTTGTGGTTTTCAATTATCCAGTCATACGCTTACATCACAGTTAATAGACCCTGAAACTGCAAAAATGTGCAAATGTTAACTAATAATCGATTAGAAGTAAAATGGTAAGGATTGTTTTATTAATAATGTATTCATATTTCATTTTGCAGAATTTCAGAGAAGGAATGTGATTACGAAAGCTTGTGAGGCTGTTGGATCAGCGAGTGATTCCTGCTTTGACATCCGCTTCAATCCTAACGTTTGCTCTCCAGGTATCGAACACACTTTAGCCCATGCACACACACACACACACACACACACACACACACACACACACACAAACACAAACACACATGCACACGCACACTCACACACAGGTATATAAAGCATATTTTTTCTTTTGACAGGTTGAACTGTGTGTTTGTCTTTGCTGCAGGTGTTCGTTTCCCCTCTGAGTGTGTCGAGGAGGTTCAGCATCAGAGAAAGTTGTTGTGGGACGCAGCTGCTTTTCTACTGTCCAGTCAGATTCCAGCAGTGGTGAGTCTCGTGGAGAAATAATGTTAAGATCTATCATGTGCATGACGTTTAACGTGATATCTACAGCTCTGCTTGTGTGTGTGTGTGTGTGTGTGTGTGTGTGTGTGTGTGTGTGTGTGTGTGTGTGTGTGTGGTAGGTGAAGGACTGTCTCGACCACATAGCACTGCCGATGGATGGAGCGACCCTGACGTCAGTGCTACACCAACGGGGTGTGAACGTACGATACCTGGGCACCTTACTGAGGGAGCTGGACAGGGTGGAGGACAGAGGGAGACTCGGCCACATACAGGTACTTGCTCTTATAGCCATATAACTCATATATATAGTCATCATAGCTGCATATCTCTTACTCTTGAGTTTACTTTTACATTGAAAAAATTTCCAACTATTGAATAATTTCCAGGCACTTGTGAAAAAACAAGGAGGAATTACATTAAAAAGCCTATATTATACTGGCTACATCATTAAAAAAGCCAACATGTTTTGGCCACTATGATGTCCTCATGATGTTTTTTAGTTCTTGTGAATTTCTGGAAAAATAAAATATATGTTTAGCAATCAAAAGTAAGCATCTGCTTAGCTTGGAACATTTTGAAACATAAGTGTTTTGAACATTCACAATTTTTAAAATTGATTTTTTTTCAATGGAACGATTGTTTTTTTTTTATATATTTCCTATATTCTAAGGATGAGAAAAGTATAGTTATATGCACATCGTGTAGGTGCAAGGCTATCGAAAAACAAGTGTGCAGGTGTTACCTTTTTTACTATAATCTAGGATTCAAAAAAATTTTTTATAGTTTATATACTCCCCAAGAATTTGGAACAAAAACACATCTGGAGCTTGACTAACTTCATCGTTCCATCTCAGTTTTAGACTTACTTGCGATCAAAATTTCCTTTTAGGTTCTTGGTCTAAAGTTATCTAATAGTATGATAGAACAAAATGCAACTTCATGTTATGTAGAACTTGGAAAAAACACAGAAAATAAAGGATTTCAACTGCTGAAATCTTCTTGATCTGATCAACTGTTCCCTCACAGAGAATTTCTCTCAGTGAAGTCATCGTCAGGAGTGCAAAACACATCTTCAGGACCTATCTACAGGTGAGGAGCTCAATAACAAGTCAAATATTATGAGAATATTTAGCAATCCAACATACATTTTTCTAATATCAACATATCATCTTGTCTCCCAGGATGTGGAACCTGCAGCTTTCTCTGCTGCTGTCAGTCACTTCCTAAACTGCCTCTTGAGCTTCTCCTCCTGTGTCACCGACTCCTGCTCAGATGAGCTGCTCTCTCGCCGCAGAAATCGACGGCGGCGGAGCCACGGGAGTCGAGGCACCTCGTTGACAGACAGTGTGTGGGCTAGACTGACTCACAGTGAGCTGTGGGGCCGGATCAGGACTGAGGCTGGAGATTATTTCCACTACACAATAGATGGGTGTGTGTGTGTGTGTGTGTGTGTGTGTGTGTGTGTGTGTGTGTGTGTGTGTGTGTGTGTGTGTGTGTGTGTGTGTGTGTGTGTGTGTCTGTCTGTGTGTCTGTGTGTCTGTGTGTGTTTTTGGATATGTGCAACAGGATTTTACACTGTCATCCTCTCTGTGTTCAGTCAAAGTATGGATGAAGTCATAGAAAAGCACAGCCTTCAGAGGATCTCCCTACTGAGAGAAATTGCCATCAAGACGGGCATCCAGGTCAGACATCTGTCTTCTCTTCATCAGTCATTTACCTATGACATTTTGTTTCAGTGGAAACCCCACCTGCTGTATCATCAAAAACATATCTGGAGCTGCAATAGATCAAAGTTGAGCATAAGGGACGAGAGGGAGAAATGTTGTAAAAAAAATTTGCTCATATTTGATGCTTAATAAGTCATAGGTCTGGTTACATGATGCTACAAGAGTTTTGGTTGCTGCTCAAGTCCAACGAACCTTACAGATATAAATCATCTGCAGCATTGACTTGTGACTGCCAAAGTGCAACATGCAGCTTTAAAATGCAGCTGCTTCCCTTTTTCTATTTTTCTGTATTTAGGTGCAGCTGAGGGAGTATTTGCTTGAGTCCCGGCACAGGCCCGTGTTTAGTGAGGACGATGTCGTCAACATGTTCCCTGTGGTCAAACATCTCAAGCCTACAGCAACGGATGCCACGTGGCTCGTGCGACAGGCAGAGGTGGCAGTGCAGCAGGGTGAGACGTAAATACAAACACATACATGAAATACAGTATATGTTTAAATTTTTACCAGGAGGGCCCATATGGAGTAACATTATGCTGATGTGCAATTTGGTGCAACATTATTTCCCTACCAGCAACACTAAAGCAGAACTGGTTAAGCATAAATAAAATAAATATATATATAAATAATAAATAAAACCACTGTTTGAAGTGCCCGATTTTGTCCACATGATGTTTTATAAGTACAATTTATTATTATTATTATTCTGAGAAATGACTTGCACCAAGAAATGTTTACTAAAAAACAATAATGTTTTTTAAAGGGTTTATTTGCACAATAAAAAAACATGCAATGCATTGTGAATATATATAAGCAACAAATGTGCATTGTCCAAAACAAAGTAACATAAGCTTTAAAAAATCCCTTTTAGCCCAGTGATCCTACGGTGGATTTAGTGTGTATCATGTGACGGGCATATGTCTATAATTTTTGTACGTTCAAGGCCCATCAGCAGAGTTTTATGTTTGCTTTTAGGTCTTCTCAAAGAGGGCTTTGAGCTGATCAGCCAGGCCCTGACTCTGTTCAGCAGTGTATGTGGGGTCCTGCATGAAGACGTGTGCATGTGCCTGCGTCTTTTGGGACGGATCTGCTACATCCTGGGAGAATATGCAGACGTAAATACACATTACAGTTCATTTAGACCTTTTACCTAGCCTCATGTTTCAGGTTTCAAGTTTAGGTTTATTTCTCACATACACAATAATATAAGTAAAATGTGCAGTGAAATGCCTTTTTCAGACTTCTGAATCGTCACCCACTACAATTTGTGAGCTTTGTTGTTTCCATCATTTTTCCATGTCTGTCAGGCCCTCAGCCACCAGGAGAAGGCTGTTATGAGTAGTGAAAGAATACAAGGTATAGACCATCCACAGACCATACAAGACTACGTGAGTTCCTTTACCTTCTCACCAATCCACAAACAGATGGTTGCATCATGTTAATCCCAATAATGTAAAATATCAGTTAATATGGAAGTATTCTTCTATTTGTGATTCAGACTTATCTGGCGTTGTACTGCTTTGCTGGAGGCCGGCAGTCGACCTCCCTACAGCTGCTGTATCGCGCTCGGTACCTCGCCCTCCTGGTGAGCGGAGAAGATCATCCACAAGTCGCACTGCTGGATGTAAGTGAGACCTCACACCTGCAAAGTGTTGCTTTCTGTCTCTCTTCTTTATTCACAACAAAAATCTTTTTTAGTTATTATTTGTTCATTTTAGACATTAGAGTGGGCCCGGGTGTTATGGAGAAAATCAAATATCTACCTCAATATACCTCGATGTTGATATTGCAATAATACTGCAGGGTTGACTGCTGGTACTTCAACAAATATTTACACAATCAGAATTTTGATAAATAATCATGTAGTAATTTAAATGTACTGACAAAGTAGGTAAAGGCAAATACTAGAACAAATTCAGAAAATTATATCACTTTACTGTAATGCAGCCTTTGAAAACCAGATAAGGACAACACTTACAATGTTTCGATATCTTAAATCTAAACCTAGTTCCATATTATGATATCAATATTATTTCAATATTTTGCCCAGCCCTACATTAAACTGTCTATTCACATTCTATAGTCAGTACTGCATGGTAATTTTAGGATTTTGTTATTTAAGAAAGTCATACTAATCCAAGATAAAGTTTCAACAACAGCCACACAAACAAAACAAATGGGGATTCTTTTAGCATCAAATCAAGTAAAATGTTCTTTTACTTTACAAACTGAGATTAACAGTGTCTTTGGTTAAGTTTAAGTTTTTTCAACCAAATAGGCCTCCTAATGCATACTGCAAACTTCCCCTCTCTCTCTCTGCAGGTACACGCCATCAGTTGTTACTGAAATATACAAAAAAACATGAGTTACCCATTTTAATATTTATAGTATAATTACTGGTTAAAGGGAGGAAACTTGAGGAAAGATTTTTCTTCTTTTTTTTTATAAACAAAATGTTGTAAATAAGATAAGTGAGAAGTGTAAATGCAGGCAATGGCAACTTAAAGCCTTATTTATACGAGAATATGTCAGTGCTGTTATGTCACTGTTGTGCTCCATTACTTTAGAGTATGCTCGGCTTAGTACTTCATGGACTGATGGAGTACGAGCTTTCCCTGAAGTTTCTACAGAATGCCTTAATTTTAACCTCAAAATACCACGCTGCCGCATCCCTGAAGCATGCACACAGGTGAGACTATTTGTTGTCATGTTTCTCTGTTTATTTCTACTCTTAAACATAAAAAAACAGATTGCAACACATTACAGTCACAGACAATCTGCGAAAATGACACAAATGCTTTGAAATACCGGTCTCTGTGACCTGTGCAGCTCCCTTCCTTCATATCCTGTGTATGAGAGTTTTCATTATTGCTCTGCCTTTTCGTGTATGTCTTCTGTGCAGTCATCACCTGCTCGCCACTGTGTATGAGAGTAAAGGGGAGTTTCGATCAGCTCTGCAACACGAGAAAGAGGCTTATTCAATATATAAGAGCCAGGTGAGCTTTAAAATAGTAATAATAATGATAAAAATAAACTTTATTTGTGGAGCACTTCTCAAGCAAAAGCAGAAAGTGCTGTCTAAAAACCAAAGCAATACTAGTGAAACATATACATACACCTACACATACACATAAAGACATATATGTATGTACGTATGTACTTACATATAAACATATCTGTCAATGCATACACACACACAAAATAACTCAATTAGAAGAAATAATAATAAGTAAATGAAACAGAACAGTAAAATAATGTAAGTCTATCACCTATTAGGAAAATCTTTGTTATATTTTTTTACTTTCACACATGTAGGTTGGGGAGAACCATGGCAGGACGAAGGAAAGCTCAGAGTACCTGCAGAGCCTCACTCAGCAGGCTGTGATCCTCCAGAAAGCCATCAACCAAATCTACAGTAACACACCTAGTGCCTGTATTCCACCTCCTAAGGTTTGTACGGATGATGCAAGCATGTGCCACTGCCCACATGCATTACAAGTTGTGCGATACTTATTATTCTCTCGTGTTTCTCTCCAGTTTAACACACCGAGCCTTCCCACAATCCTTCAGCAGCTTAACCTGACATGTGGAATCATTCTCATCCCCCTCAGGTGAACACCGAAGTAGGACAAAAAAAAAAACGCTGATGTTTTGGTTGTGATGTTCATCTCACCTGATGATTATTCTAATGATGAATGTACACAGACTCTGTGTGTTGTGTTTTTTTCTCTCTAGTTTAAAAGAACTTGCAGACCTGAGGACTTCTTTGAATGGAAAGGAAAAGGTTCAAGTGGATGAACTGGAAAAAAAGAACTGCGGACAACAACCCTGAACTATGGACCAAAGGGACAGAAACAGTAGAATATCTGTGTAGTCAGTCTGACTGATGGAAATGATTGCGGACAGCAAGTAACAATGGTAAATGAGCGCCTGGCAAATAGCCTTTGGACAACAACTATTTCCAGTTAATAGACAAGTGCAGCCATCTCTTTTTGGAGAATGAGTTTGCTCTGCTGTCTGTGGAGGACTGGACTTTGAAGAGAACCTTATCTAACGATATAGCTCTTGTTGAAATATTTGGGATCCATTAATTAACACTGCAGGCTGTTGCTGGCAAGTATGTTTAACCCCCTTCCTTTTTGTCAGATAAATGCAGGAACCCTACATACTAAATACATGAAGCTGCTAGATGAATGGACAAGCACAGTACTGAGAAAACAAAAAATTAGCAACAGTGTAGGCCTACTAAAAGTCAAAATTTCATATTTCTAAATGTCGCACTGTCATCGCAGTCCCTTCTGTCTCCACTGGGTTTCACACTTGTGCCATGAACACATCTCAGAACATGATATTCCTAAATATTAAAAAATAAAATCTTTCTGATTGTTTTGAATGTGTATTAGCTCCCATTTAACCCATGTTGTTGTCATTAATATCCAGACTGTAAGGAAATAATAAACATCTGAGCATCTCATGTCTTCATTTTATAAGAACAAGTCCCATTCAGAGTTGGTGAGTTACTAGTTACATCAAACTGATTGCTGTAATTAAAATACAAAATAAATGTAATTGTAGTTACAGTTAACAAAATGTAATGACATTACATCTACTAATCAAAATGTTGGTGATTACACGGGGGTTACATAAAAAGTTTATATGATGAATAAAACATTCATTCTGTTGCTTTACATCTTTTTGCACGTGCAGGAATGCCTTCTTTTGGCATATTTTTAGTCAGCAAAGCTGTTGAGACAAATTTGAGCGCAACATCTATGATATTATGTTTTTAGATATTTATGTTCTGTTTAAACTTTTAAAAAAAATATGTGAAGAGGGCAATGAGCAATGAAAGAAATTACCCAAACATTAGCAATAAATAAATAATTTAAAAATAACTGATGACATCTTTTATTATGATTATTATGGTGATGATTCTTATTATAAGTATTATTATTATCATTATTGTTATTAATTATAGCTACTGCTAGTTTCCAACTTTTAGAAAAGAAAAGGAGGAAAAAAGATATCAAAGTTACATACAATAGTGTGCATACAATAACAGTTATGCTAAAAACATTTACACCAAGATTACATAGAAATACAACATACAGTAAAATAAAAAAAAGACAAAGAAATATAAATATCAACATTACATTCAGTTACAACACTCAACTTCAATGAATAATAAAATAGTTGAGATGCTCACATCATATCGCTCAAATTAAAATTTGGCTGTAAAATAAATAAAAACACAATGTAGCTGATTTATGTGTTTCAAGAGTGAACGCGGTGCACGCTGCGCGCCTCCGCTCACCTCAACGTGCGCGCAGCCGATGTCCAACCGCGACCGTTAGCCTGGGCCGGGCGAATGCGGCGGCACCAGGGAGGAGAAAAAATCTGACTGACCGTGCCGGGTGATGTGAAAAGTCACAGTACCACACCAAAACCAGGGCTTCCCATCGCAGTTTTAGACCACTCGAGGAGATATGAGAATGGCCATTTGTCAGAGGGTAAGTTGTTAGTTTTTACACGCGGCCACATTTTTGTTTTGGCACTTGAAAGACTTGTTATTTTTGACGACGAATTGCCTGCAGTGTCTGCGCTTTCCAGTTCCGATCTCAAAATGGCGGAGAGGCCGAAAGCTAAGCTAGGCTAAGTGGCAAAGTTGGCATTCACAGGAGCATCGATTTCGAGACTGCGTGTCTGGATGATCTATCTGTGATATTATTCAACGAGGGTGAATGTGACTGTCATCTCAAGAGCAGTTCGGCGCCTCTCGGTCAGTACGTGGTTTGTATGGAGACACTTGTTGTGAAGCCTAGCTGAGCATTTGGCTAACGTTAGCAGCGTCTATTTATGGAAGTTCTTTGGGGATGAGCTAACGTGGTACGCTAGCCGGCTAAGCTAACTAAGGTGCTGTCAGCCTGCTGCCGTATTTTTCACAGCAAATATTATAATGTTGGTAGAAAATGCGTAAATCAAATGCTGACCGTTGACTCTATTTGTTTGTGGAAAATTCTCAGTGAATAACGTTAACAGCTAAACTAGTGTTGTCTAACGTTGCTGTGTTAGCCCTGTAATCAAACTTGGGTTACACATCCAATTCCCCTTAAATTGCAACGGTTACATCTTATTTTATTTTCAGCAATAATCGGTGCTGTTTAGCCACTTGTCCGTGTGGACCAACGCCCTTTTGTGTGTTTTGGTGTGGTGGCTTTGTGGTAGTGTAAATCCAGTTTGCTCAAAGTGACAGCTCCGGTTAACGTCTACGTTATCATGCTAAGCTAACGTTAGCTGGAAAGGGCGTTGCTGAGCCATTGCTGCAACTTTGCCCTTGTGGCCATCGAAGCTTGGAAAGACGTCACTCGAGACAGATTTTGAACTCAGTGCTGTTTTATTAAATATTTAAGCAGCATTACACGGATTGGGGTGGTTTTGATGCAAACTGCAAGCTCCTCTAAGGTAATCTACCAACGTTTGATGAATCACAATCAGGGTGGAGACTTCACCAGGATCAGTGCGAAATACTGATTATCAACAAGGCTGAACAGATTTCACGTGAGATGTACAAAACTGTCTCATGAGCTGTATTTTACTGTCTGATTGAATTCCCAGTAGCCTAAATGTGCAGTAGCTGCTACTGTATAGCATTAAATATTAGGGCCTATGTCTGTATAATAGGTTGTAAACCTTTCAGGGTGTATTTCAGGATGTTCTATATTAACTAATTTTTTTTTCAAAGCACTCCTGTATCTCGAGGTTTTATCTATTAGATGTTTTAACTCAGAAAGTTGATTGGAGTGCAGTGAATATTTTATTTCTGCCACATTTCATCCTCCATCCCCACTTTAAATCCTTCTAAGAATGAAAAGAACTATGCTTGTTTAAGTAAAATATTTATTATTCAATTGGGGAATCAAACATGTTTTGATGTCAGAGCTATTTCAACATTATGTCACTGCCCTGTCACATTATATCTTGACATCTTGTGTTGATAACAAGCCAATATGGGTTGTTTTAATGCATACCGCATACTCCTTATCCACCAAGGTTTGATGAACCACAATCAGGGTGGAGACTTGACAAGTATCAGTACGAAATACTGTTCATCAACAAAAGCTATACAGATTTCACATGAGATGAACAAATCTGTCTCGTGAGCTCAATTTAACTGCCTAAGTGAGTGCCTACTTGTTCAGTAGCAGCTATTATACAGCATTAAATCTTAGGGCCCTTGTCTGTAGAACAGTAGGTAAAATATTCTATGTGAGCTTAATTTTTTTAAAGCATTTCTGTATCTTTGGGTTTGATCATTTAGATGTTTTGAATTCAATTAGGTGTCTGCAGTGCAGTGAATGTTTTTTTGTTTCTGCTGAATTTCAGTCTGCTGCCCCGCTCTCTATTTTTTTGTCCAAGTATCAGCAGAGCTCTGCTTATTTAAGTACAATATTTATTATTTTATTGGAAAACCAAACATATTTTTTTTAGAACTTTGTTTTTTTTAGTTTCCATCAACACCAATACATAGTATGCATTTCCTTTTTCAGCAGTATACAACATTTGTACATATTATATTTAAACACTTCATAAACATAACAAGAAAGCAACATAGACATCCATGCCAAAGTACTATATAGTCAAACCTATGCTTAAAGAAAGAACCAAATTAAAAAAAAAAAAAAAAAAAAGAATAGTTATAGCAAATGCCTACCCTGCATCATAATCACACAGATGAAGTACAGGTGCATGGAAAATCAAACATTGTTGGTATTATGTTTTGATATTTTGTCTAAGCTGTTTCAAAATTTTGTCACTGGCTTGTCACATCAAATCATGACTGGTTGCATTGATGACATGCAGCAGTATGTTTAAGATGAAGGTTGAGAAACTTTGAAAGTGAGTGTTTTTATTGTTGGGCAGTCACATTAAACCCTGCTATGAGGACACATCACTAATTAAAACAAATGTCATGAAGTAGTATAGGCTGACAGTTACAGGATTTGTAATCAACCATTGTCATCGTGGTTCAGTTTGTGCCAGCAGGGACTTGTTTGGCCTGAAGGTCACCCATAAGGAGGAGCACTGAACAACAGCTTGACACAAACATGACGACTAAAAGCTTGATATGCAGCCACAAATGATGCCTGCGATCGATTGGTCTCATAGCTGTTTTTTTGACTTGAGAATTAATTCATAAGAAAAGAGTCAAGACATGTAAACCGTGTGGCTCTACTTGTAATCATGATGTAAAAGTGATGTCCCTCCACAAAGGCTGAAACTATAATTTAAACAGTTTATATGGATTTATTTATTTAGTTAGTTATGAAAGCATTTCAAAGACAAAGATAAATGCCCATAAAAGAATTATTTGAATAACAGGAAATAAATCAGAAATTATTTTTATTAATTGATGATTTAAGTCAAATATCATGCAGGAATGATCATTTCTGATTTCAGCTACTCCAGTGTGAGGATGTACTGCTTTTTTTCTGTTGTATCATTGTAAATTTAAAAAAAGGAATATTGGACTGTTACTGGGACAAAACAAGACATTTTGAAGATATCACCTCAGGCTTTAGAAAGCTTTGTTGGATATTTTTTAAATCTTTTTTTCTGGATTTTTATTGACAATAATTGAAAAAAAAAAATACTGATAGATTAAGTAAAAATGTTGGTAATCATTCAGCTAAGTTTATGTTGCAGAGCAACGTTGTACCACCTGCTTGGTTTGTTTTTGTTTGCTTTTTTAAACTAACAGTCAGACAACCCAAAGGTATACATTTTACAATGATATGTAACTCAGTAATCTTGAGGAGAGCCCTGCACATGGAGTCAGATGGTCTCCTTGGAGGATCAAACATCTTAGAATCAATTTCTGAATGTTGCAGTTTTAACACCAGAATTGAAACTGCTCTTAATTGGGAGACAAGCGTTTAAGTGTGTGTCACATCACAGCTGAACATGCTACTGGTTTAGCTGATCATGGCTAAAATCTTCAGAGAGAATCTGAAGATGTCTTTACTCAGAACACTGATATTTTATTGTAACCTAATGGGAGCTTAATCAGGTCATCTGTTCACCGTATTACATTTCACAGTTGAAGCCAGGAAGATACAGTGTGGTTACATTTGGTAGTTATTGAGAGAGTAGGAGAGGCATGTTGGTTTTTTTGTCTGTGTTGTGATTTTAAGTGGATACAGAGAGATGGGAGGCCGCTAGATCTCCCAGTGACATCTCAGTTTCTTGAGTGGCAGATAAATGAACTGTGGTCGTCATGCTGTGTATCCTCCACATGGACAGGTGTCGTCAGTAAATTTATAAATGTTTTCCTTTACGATGCCCTGATCAACTCTTTTTTTTAACCATTAGCCAGATCAGAGTCATTAACTACTGAGTATCTGCTGATGCTGTGTCCGATCTGGTTCTTTTATTTATCTGTTTATTAAATTTGTATTAGACGGCAGAAATATGTTGAATGGTAACAAAATACAATCCTATCACAGTATTAACAGAAGATTGATCAACAACCATATTTAGTATTTGCCCAGCACTATTTGCAGGTCGCTGTCCCAAAATTGGTGAGCGTATTTTGGAGTGTCAATGGTTTTCATCTGTTGTACATGATAAGAACTGCAGGTCTTCACTGGCCTTCTCATAAAATTAATTCCTTTTAATTCCATTTGGTTATAAAGACAACCCCTAGCTTGAAACTCTGGCCAGCGCGATGTCATTGTGTTGAATTTTTAAAAATAAATTATGTATTTATGTCCTAAGGGGGAAAACTGTCATTTCCCCTCTATTTTGCTCACACTTTCAATCTGGTCATGCTCCCCAGGTGTAGGCTGGGGTCAGTTCTTGCTCAGAGATATGTCACTTTATTGCATGACCACACTAGAGTTCAAACTGAGGTCCTTCTCGTCAGGGTATGCTATTCCTGCCACTAGGGGTGTAAATCACCAGTTCCATCATGATATTTACATTGATACTTCGGGCAACAATTTGATATTTGATATTTGTCGCAAACAGATTTTAATTCTTTTCAATTCATTTCAGAGGTCTGCATTTGATATGAAACGATATCATATGCCACATTTACACAATCTGTTACAGAAAAGCTGCCGCCCCTTTCTTATTTGCTTTTGGTCATAAAAGATGAAAGCAGCATATAAATGCTGTTAATGATTGGGTAACCAGTTAAGTGCAGGAAAGTTTACTTTAAATTGACACCACTAACACACAAACAGCACATGGGATCAGTTAACTTTCAGGGCTTTCTGTCAGAAAGACCTTTCTGGAGGAAATGTTTCCAGTTGAACCCAAGTTATGATCTTTTTCCTAAAACGTCAGGGCTCTGTTAAAGCTCTGAAGGTAACCTTCTCCCAACAGCCATAAAACAGATTAACAACAAGATCATTCAACAAAAGTATAAAATCCGGCTCAGTGATAACTGCCCGCTTTCAAGGGGGAAAAAAAAAGTTATTTTGCTAATCGCCCAGTATTAGCTTAAGCACTGTTACATTGCATAAATTTGCCAAACGGTTAGTGACATGTATTGACATGTGTTATTTATACTTTTACTTACTCACTGCTGGTTTTAGTTACTGCATTTCCTGACAGAACAGCACAGTTGAATTTCAACCTGCATGCACGTTTTCTCAGCATGATACTGTTGAAACAGAGCCGCTAATGTTAATGTTGCTGTGGTGCTGCATCAAGTTAGCGGAGTGAGATGCCCAGCCCGGCAGATACAGTACGTCTCCATTAATCCAGTAACCTCATTGTTTGCATATGACATGCTCTGTCTGTTGACCCTTATTTTCTCAGAAATCTGCTGCTGATTTATTCCCTAGTAAATAGCGTTATCCTCATCCTCATCGTCTTCCTCCTGGCTCCTTGCCATCATCTGCATGCCGCTGTTTGACGGTGATGCAGAATTTCAAAATAAAGGCGTATACTTCAGATGATGGTATGAATCCATGTTTACACTTTGCATTGATCAAATTGCTTAATTGAATTGATATATCAATCCAGATCGATGGATGGTTATACCTGCCACCAGGTCATCGTTTTACAGGTGGTCTTTTTTGTAAATTCTTGCTGAAAAACCAAAAACTCATGATCTGTATCAGGGAAAAAAACAGATCCTTTCTTGACTGTACACCTATATTTTGTCCATATCAGTTTACCATTATCCATTTGCAAAAGAAAATGAGGCTAGAGGGTTTTAATGTGAAGAATGATTTGATGACATTTGAAAATATAATTTTTCTCTGTACATCCATGATATTACTATACAGACAGTCTGACGCAAACAAAGCTTTTATCTCTTCTGTCTTATTTGCTAAGATCAATGTACAAAACATTCAGGAAACAACTTTCTATTTTAGCTGGTAGTGATCGTTGCTTTCACTTGTCAAAGTGACAAACAATGCCGGTTGGCAGGTCAAATCAACTGTTGCTAGAGTAATAAATTGTAATTTCATGAGTAAGTTGATGTTAGGCTTGTCTGGTGTCGGGTTTGAGTTCTCTCTGCAGAGTTGTGAGGTAAAAGGAGCGCCACTTTGTCTGTAACACCACAGTACAGCTGTGTGGCTCTGTAGTTCCCAACTCCAACAGAGTGATACTAACGTCCTCTCTCCCTCTGATCGCTTTACATTAATTCTGAAGTCATGTTCTCACAGTTGAATTTCCATTCATATGATGTCCTATCTATAATTTAAGATTATTAACGTTATAGATTTGAATCAGCACCTTCAACGTTGTATATTCAACTATTTTTCTGTCAACTGACTGTTTCAGCACTAATTAAAAATTAAACCACTGTCTTTCAAAGCTGAACCCCAGACCACCTAATCTGTATAATGTTGTCAAAAGGCACCGTCTTGTGTGACAGAGATGTGAAATTTGACATATACTGAAATAATAAAGTGTATCTGGAGGTCGAAGTCCCAAGCAAAAATTTGTGCTTATCACTTGGAACTGACCACAGGTGCTGTCCATACATGAGCAGATGCATATTTTATGAGAACATTGTAAACGCTTAGGCTTTCCTCTTCTTTTGGTATAATCTTTGGGCAAATTAATCAAAAGCAATTGTTGCATTTTAGGAGAAAAGGAGTGTTTGAAGGATTGCACAGATTATAAACAAATCCTCTCTCCATTACTTCTTTTTGATAAGCCCGATAAATAGTCAGGACCTTGAACCCTTTTTATGACTTTGACCATGTTCTCACTGTTTAGCTGTAAACCCAGATAACTGTACATTTGCCTTTTGTAGTGATAACTGGAGGACTCGTGCAATACTCTTTTATTGACTGTTTATTGATTGTTCATTCATTTCTTTGTTCTTTCTAAAAATATATATTTCAAACACGGATTGGTGAATTTCAGCAGTCTCGCGCAGGTGCAGAGGCTACAGAGATTGTCTCGGTTATGTAATGGTTTGGAGGTTGGTCTGTTTGGTCAAATGGCTATTTTTGAACCATGCTGAGAGTGCTGTTCAGCTAAAATCATTAGCTCTGTCCTGTCAGCTCAGAGCGCTCATCATGTTTGCAGGCAGGAGAGAAGAGAGTTCTTTCTAGGACACTTCAGATATGTCCCTGGGTAAATGTTTTGTTGTCTGCTCGGCTGCCAGGCTCTCACCAACAGGAACGGCTCAAGTGCTCATGTGCATAGTAGGAATATATGCAGGAAAAAAATGGAAATGCTGTGACCAGTTTCCAATTGGGCATCATTCTTTTATTTATTTTCTTGGAGGAGTCTTTTGTGTTTAGAAGAAGCAACTGGCAAGGGACGGTTTAACAGACCAGAACGATGCACCAGACAATAATATAGACAAGGACGGCTTGCTGTCAAGGTCCTCTCTCCGTGTCGGGGGTTAATCCTGTTAGCCACCGTCCCGTCCCTTCTTTACATTGCACTGTCAGCTCTGTGGAGGACTTGTGGTCTCTATCACTTAGAGACACACACACAATCACACTCACACACACTCTGTAGGTTGTCTGGTCTGGCCGCTAAGCAGCTTAGTGCTATTGTGGCCCCAGGTGCCAGCAGTGTGGAAGCTCAGGATATGAGTAGTCGTATTAGCTTTACAATCACCGAATGTTGTGTTTTGATTTGTCAGCGTGTGCTGTTGATGAGCTGTGCTCTTCTATTGGGATGGTCACAAAATTTAGATCAACAAGAGAAGGTGTTTTAAACATCCACAGGCAAAGTCAGCATTTACCACTTGCACATTTGATGAAGCCAAAAGATTACATCTGAGATACATTAATGAGTTCAAAGTCAGCTTCTATAAGGTATCACTGTTTAAGCAACATCCAGAGGTTCAGATCAGGTGTGCAGAAGGAAGAAAGTTGCTTTTTTAGTTTTCATTTTTACATTAATTTGTTTTTCTCAGTTTACTTGGGAATTTATGTAATCTAGTAAATTTTGTTGCAGCAGTAAAGGATTTGATTTGTGCAAAAATGAACAGGAGGATGACAAAAAGCCCCTACGATGGCTTTTACCCTACTTCCCAGCATTGTTTACTGAAAAGTTGATGTATTTCCCTCCTTTTCTGCCTCTGTGATCTAATATTCTTTTGTTAACATTTAAACTGTACTTCAGAAGATATTTTCTAAATAACTTGTCTTGTAACCTACTCATATAGAAAGTTGTCAACCAAATGTAATCATTAATTTCTCTTTCAGTCCTAGAATTTATATTTTCAGCTGCCATCAGTTGAGTCTCTCTTACGCTGCGTTCACACCACGAGTGAAAAAGCAACAGGCTACAATACATTTTCAGTGGAAGCTGGTGACATGAAGCATCAGACTGACGTCTAAACCCATCAGTCGCTGCTGATGGGTTTGCCACGCTACAAATGAAAGTAGAGCTAGCTTCAACTTTTCTCAGCACTCCAATGATGCGATAAAGCGTCAGCCAGTCATATGGTTTGATTTTAGCTGCATTTTTCAGCTTAGTTAGCTGACACCATGTTTGCTGTCTGTCCCTCTTTGCGCATGCAGGGATGATAGGGGATGACGAAATGTGATGTCAAAATAGGGCTCAGACACTGATCATAAGCATAGAGATTTTCATGGCGTAATACAAACTTTAGCTGATGCTCAGTCGAGGTTCTTTGTGGAAAACAGCATGCACGCACAAGTCAGCGACGACGTAACTACAGTAATGAGTAGGGGTCAACCAATATTGTGAATTGAGTGTAGTATACACACTTGATCAATAAATAATTTTATCTGCGAACATTAAAATAAAACGCTGATACAGGTAATCAGCAAAATGCCAAATATCAGCCCTGATAATCGGTCAGGCAGATGAGCTGTCGACCTCTAGTAACGAGCGTACCAACAACACTTCCGCAGCGACTGCTATAATGTAGCTGGTCAAGCTGTTGTTATGTTGCTCATAATGTGAACGCAGCATTACTATTTTTGTATGTTTGATTTGTTTTTACTCACATCTCTCTCCTTTCTCTCTTCATCAGGTTATGGGCAGGTCTCATCAGTGAGAAAGACTTTGGCCAGTAAACAGTCGTGGAGCTTCATCCCAACAGTTGATTGACAGCTTCATCTCCAGTTCACCTCCCTCTGCGTGGCACACTTTTCGCCACCCCTGAGTCTCTGAAGGAAGAAACATCACTGAGGGATCGGACACCTCCTCACCACAAACTTCCCAGGCAGACCTCCCAGCACATCACCTCACCCTCACCTCCCCCAAGAGGGAGAGAACAGCAGCCGCCATGGTGCTGTCACAGAGACAAAGAGATGAACTGTGAGTGCCTGGATGTAAATGTGTGCGTCTGTGTCTGTGTGTCTGTCTCTCTGTCTCTGTGTGTGTGTGTGTGTGTGTGTGTGCTCATTACTCATGCAAACAAGAACAGACTTGTAGATAAAAACACACTTGAGTTTAAGTTAACATACATGTAGACTTTTTAGCAATGCCTCGAAGTTTGACCTCATGCACGAATGCACATCACATGTTTTCCTCTCTTGATCGAAAACGGGAATTTATTTTGCTGTTTGGGCAAAGTCTTCCAATAGAGCGTAATGCTGATGTTGTGAGAAAGTGCACAGCTTTACAAGAATGTGGGATCATTGAGGAAATGTGGAGAGAAGTGAGCTTCAAGGTGCTTCATTTGATAGCTACTTAGTGAATATTTCATAACCCACATGACATGGGCAAAGAAGTGAGGGGGATGGGGAGGAGGAGGATGTGTGAGGCTCTGTGCCTGGATGATCTCACGGTATGCACCCCAGTTCAAAACACCCCAGTGCAGACGGCATATAAGAGCACACATATTATCTTCTCATCATGGTGTTTCCCTTATTGTTCAAGAAAATCTGGATTTTTTAATGTTCTGATGAGTTAAAAAAAGAACTTAAATGGGAAAATGAAAATTTAGGGAAATCCTGCTGCCAGTACCACCCTATATTCAAAGTCTATAACAGAAAGGGTTACAATTATCAGACGTTCAAAGTGGCCCTGAAGCTGCAGCCTAAATTTAGCACCGTTACTCATGAAATATTCACCCTTCATCTCATACAAGAGCTGTCCCAGTCATTTATTTAGCGGTGTGTGTATGTGTGGTTGTGCGTGCGTGCGTCTGTGTGTGTGTGCGTGTCTGTGTGTATGTGTGCGAGTCTATACGTATATTTATGGTTGTGTTTTTAAGCGCTTATGGTTGCGCTGTCCTTGCGTCGTTCACACACAGTGTTCTCTATTTGTGGCAAGTCTATGGTTTCCATAGCAGCACAGAACAGTTTCCCAGTGATTCGGTTGTTACGTTTTGTATTCTTCTCTGAGGGATTATTTCTTATGGCCCTCACTCAGATTTGCTGACATTTAAGCTGGAACTGTGAAATTTGAATCTTGTTGCTCCCATCTGTTATACAGGGTGTGGTCCCCTCTCTTTTAAGGAGGAACCAGCATTTCTGTTAAGGTGGAGCTACTTTTTAAATTAATGTAATTCATTTGTCACAATTTTGCACCTAATCAAAGGAAACACCGACTACTTGCATTGGCAGAGGGTAACACCCAAAACCTTTTTAAAATTCGATTTAATTCCTCTTCTTTTTCACAGAAACCGGGCTATAGCAGACTACCTCCGTTCCAATGGATACGAGGAGGCCTATTCCACCTTCAAGAAAGAGGCAGAGATAGATATGGTAAGGACAGGCAGGTGCACAAAAATGACAACATAAATGACAAAAAATACTGCACAGTAATTTTTATGAAGAACAATGTTGATCCCTTTCTCAGTGTCTTTTCTTTTCTTCATTCATAGAATGAAGAGGTAGATAAAAAGTATGCAGGGCTTTTGGAAAAGAAATGGACTTCAGTCATCAGATTACAGAAGAAGGTAAGGAATATTGTGTGCAAGCTCATAGTGTATTTTAAATTTGCCAGAGCTGTTTGATAAATACTGTACATTTCACGTGTGTACACTCATCTCATGGCCATGTGTCATAACAAATACTGTACATCATGTAATGTAATGCCCATTCTGTGTGACATCACCATCCTAGAAAAAAGGAAATACAAAAACACCTTTATTTCATCTTATTACAAATCTAAGCCTCCAGATGGACAGTGTGATAATGACATTGCTACCTCTTTTCTGACTCCTCCTCTCCTTGACTCGCCACCCTGCCTCAGGTGATGGAGCTGGAGTCAAAGTTGAATGAAGCGAAGGAGGAGATGACACATGGAGGACCAGTGGGCCAGAAGAGAGACCCCAAGGAGTGGATTCCCCGTCCCCCAGAGAGATACGCCTTGAGCGGGCACCGTGCTCCGGTCACACGTGTCATATTCCACCCTGTCTTCTCTGTCATGGTCACAGCCTCAGAGGATGCTACCATCAAGGTGTGTGTGTTTGTTTATAAACAGGGTTTACACATGAAGCTCCAAGTTTATGCAGCTAAGCTACATCTGATGCAATCCAGTACAACATCCCTGCCTTAATACTTCACTGAATGAATACAGGGTTCATACCTTAAAATATCTTGAAAATCAGACATTTTTGAACTTGGTCCTTGAAAAAGCACTTAAATATAACTAAGAGGAGAGCAGAATGATAAAACATTTTATGAAATGTATTAGAAAACGTTTTAAATGGAAGCCAAGAATGGCACTGCTTGAAATTACTTTCTAGTGCCCTATGGGTGGTATGATGGTGGTATTGGGGCTGTCAAATAGATTTTTTGAGTTTGTTGGTTGCAGGGAGGACTTTTACTGCTTCTTTGTCCTTTGCCAACCACATCAATGAATAATGATAACCAGGGAATTAAGGATAAGTTCATTTTAGGTCCTGGAAGCATGTTTGCTCCTTTACAAATTTGCATAATTCTCTTGGAACAAACGGTTATGGAGAAAACAGTTTGAAAAAGTCTTTGAATTTGACTTGTCCCTGTTTGTAGGAACCCCATGAATGGTATCATTATTTTTTGTCTTTCTGTTTCAATACACTTCACATCACTGCAGCCTCCAAAATGATCGATACTTTTTTGGCAGTTTGAGCAGACGCTGGGGTTTACTGTGGGGCTTTTATATCTGGCAACTGGCAACTCTCTACCAATGTGTGACAGTACACAGGGAGAATTGATATCGATACATTGCATAATTGTGTGATAATACAATATGATCATTTTGAAAAAAAAGAGAAAAAGTTCAAAGTTTAAGAAAACCAAGACGGCACAATCTTGACATTCTGTAATAGTGCCTCAAAAACACTGCCATATATCTGTCAATTTCAAGAAACAACGGCATTATAACACTGATATATTATGCATCAATCTGTCCATTGAGAGGTCCTGTGTATACTCAAGAACTGTTAAGGCTCCTTTTGCTACCTTCAAATAATATAAAATCTTGGACAAATTGTTTCTAAGGACAACGCTGCTTTGAAAATGTGTCTGTAGCAGGAATATTAAATCGATGGCTGCGTGCAGCAGCATTTAGAGACAAAATCAGTGAGCGTTTCAGCACACCACAACACAGCCTCTGCAGCTCTGACCCCTCAGATCAAAGCAGTACTGCAGATCTGAGGCTGTTGTCCCTTTTTATCCTCAGCGCTTCTGCTTCAACACGCTTTTCACCCCCCTGCCTCCTCCCTTTATCCTCCTCCTCCCTCCCCCCTTCTCTCCCTGCCCCCCCTTCCTCAGTTTCTTTTTTCTGCTTTGTCACTGCTCATCTATGTGGAGATAGGC
The DNA here is from genome assembly GCF_026936395.1 of Plectropomus leopardus. Classification (NCBI taxonomy): domain Eukaryota; kingdom Metazoa; phylum Chordata; class Actinopteri; order Perciformes; family Serranidae; genus Plectropomus; species Plectropomus leopardus. The sequence continues at coordinate 18,970,008 of NC_142190.1, forward strand.
TGATGTTTGTGTTGTCAGAGGCAACACTCCCAGAGCACAGCACCTTGGGAAACATGCAAATCTGTTTCTCTTTCAACTCATCTTTCTTTCCTTCATGGCCTTTTATGGATGAAATAATGTCAGCAGAATGTTTAATGTATATAACACAATTTTTTCTGAAAGGATATTCTGAACCATTTAAACTGTGTTTAACAGTTGAAACTACGTCTTAAGTGTCAAAAGACATTATGTAACCCGCACCCCATCCTGCCTGTTGAATGTGGTGTGAAAAAAAATAGTCATCTGATTTTACAGCCATGAAACGACCGAGGACTTGACACTTAATTATGTCAGTATAGCAATATTTGTGGTTAGGCCACTAGACTTAATTAAAATGTTATTGTCACATTTGATTTTAAGTCAGGTATTTTTCTGTTTGATAATTAGGTCAGACTGAAATGCCTCCCTGACTGACTGTCACTGTCTGTGTTTTAGGTGTGGGACTATGAGGCAGGAGACTTTGAGCGAACCCTAAAGGGCCACACAGACTCTGTGCAGGACATCTCCTTTGACCAGACGGGAAAGCTCCTGGCTTCATGTTCAGCTGACATGAGCATCAAGCTTTGGGACTTTCAGGGGTTTGAGTGCATCCGAACGATGCATGGTAAGAGAGATTTATAAACTACTAAATTGAAGTATTTGATATGGTGGAATTATGCATTATTTTGCTTTCAAATGGACCCAGCAAATGGATTTACATATATTGTAGTCACTGTAGACTTTATTTTAAGCACACAGCACACAGTTTTATCACAGACTCATGATACTCAAGAAGACTTGCACTAAAATTTGGAAAATGTCCATGTAGCTACAGTTCACTAGAAATAAGTATAAATTATTTTTCTGATTCTGGGATTTAGTTTTTTTTTTAGAAACTGAACACCAAGTTGTTTCTAATGAAGGGCTAGTTTTATTTTAGAAATCTCAAAGGCTTTTGTACACTGTGACTTTGGGCTCATCTGGTTTAGTGGTTTAAATATTGAGTTGAACTCGGACAATTTACACAACTGAACTCTTGATTGTGTCGTCCAGGCCACGATCACAATGTGTCGTCTGTAGCCATCATGCCAAATGGTGACCACATAGTGTCTGCCTCCAGAGACAAGACCATCAAGATGTGGGAGGTGGCCACTGGGTAAGTGAGGGGGTGCCTCGTTTCAACTCTCCCCCCTAAAGCTCTTGCAGAGATTAGGATTCATGTAATTTTACATTTTGAGCATATTTTTTTCTTTTCTTTTTTTCCTATATCCAATTTCCATATTTTCTATCTTCCTTCCTATGGTTTTAATTTTGTCCTTGATAATATTGCATGAGATTGTGATTAATTTATGCTAAAAGCTGCTCTTTCATAATTGAATTTATTTTCAATATTTCCATCTACAGGTACTGTGTGAAGACATTTACAGGCCACAGGGAGTGGGTGAGGATGGTGCGTCCCAACCAGGACGGCTCGTTGATCGCCAGCTGCTCCAACGACCAGACAGTGCGTGTTTGGGTGGTCACCTCGAAGGAGTGCAAAGCGGAGTTGCGGGAGCATGAACATGTTGTAGAGTGTATCGCCTGGGCCCCTGACAGTGCTCACCCCACCATCCTGGAGGCCACAGGCTCAGAGGTATGTACAGCTGCTGCAGGATCTACATTTACCTACAGAGGATGTTTGTGTATGTTTGGGTTCAGCTGGAGGGTTTCCCACGATTGTGTAGAGCAAAGGCGACCGATGCGCACTGAAGCAGTGATTGCCTCATAAGATATCACTAAACTTTTATTAAATAAAATTGTAACATGAAGCAGAAGAAGCACTGTTTCAGTGAAGCCAGTGAGGCTTTTTTGATGATGGTCATCTTTGAACATTTGGAGGAGTTGTAAAGAAGAATTAGTGAAAACTTCTGTGAATCTTATCTTGTGAGACTTTTAAAAACATTGCATTTACATATCTGAATCTATGTTTATAGCCCAGTCTACAGACATGGCAGCGGCTCTGTGAGGCTGCACTTAGGCACAACGAAGCTATGAGCTGAATGCTAACATCATTATGCTTACATGTTCACTATGGCAGTGCTAACATGCTTTTCAGCAGGTATGATGTTTACCATAATCTTTACAATCTTTGTTCAGGCCCTGTGTCCACCAAAGCGTTTTTTTTCCTGCCTAAAAACGCCAGGTACTCCTCAGGAAACGCTCAGCTGGGAGCATTTGATAGCAATTTTTAAAATAAGATAAGATTAGCCTCTATTGTCTCCCTAAGGAGTAATTTGTCTTGGACATATGAGAGACACTGGCAACACAGCAACATACATATACAGTCAGACTACAATTAACACAGTATCTTCCCTGAATCCATACACCAGGTCGAGAGAAACATAAAAGACATGGCCACACACGTATCTAAACAAACTACAATTAATACACAGTATCCCCCCCAATCAATACACCACAGACGCCCTACATAAAATAATTTCACTGAGGTGCTATACCCCACACATAACAATTGCAAACATACCCTGCACAGGTCAGTTCATAGTAACTACCCTACATCAGATATTGCACAATGCTCTATACAAAACCTTGCATATATTTTTTCAACGGAAATGCTTTGGTTGCGTCTGGTTGCAATCATATGGAACATCTGCGGAAGTAAAAATGTTGGTGTACTTGCTCTGAATGAAGGAATGGCTGCAGCAAACATACGTTTGTTCATTTTTACCCTACGTTCACGCTCTCCTTTCATATCGGCCAGCTAGCTAAAATTACAATTATATGCAAGTAGGGCAAAAAAAAAAAGTTCCGAAATTTTTTCTGTGAAAATGTGTAGTTAAATTAACACATTTCTCCTCCGTTAATGTTGTCCAGCACTTGTACACGGAAGTTGTGACGGTTGATCTTTGCGTTATTTGTCCCTCCTCCACTATGATGGAACGGTTGGGTAAAAAGTGACAGTGATGAACGCAGTTAAACATTTTTTGACATACGGAGACCAGAAGGAACGCCAAACAGGCAGCATTCAGCACAGAATAAATGCTCAGAGCCTCATCACGCTGCTGGCGTTTGTTGCATAGTGTAAATACCCAGTGCTCCCATTGCAAAGAACTTAAAAAATATTAAGTTGGCCTCAGGAAAAAAATGTTTTAGTGAACACAGCCCCCTAGTGTGTTAGCACGCTAACATTTGCTAATTAGCCGTAAGCACAAAGTACAACTGAGGCTGATTGGAATGTCATTTGTTTTGTTTGTATTTAGTCATAACGCAAATGTCATGGACAAATTAAGGGGGCGATCACATTGAGAGACATCTCCAAAAATGCCTTGTAAGCGCTCTTGAAAAACAGCTGGGAGCGCCTGTGGAGTGGGGCTGTGTGCACGTGGCCAAAAGTGGAATAGGGAAACAATGGTTTTGCTAGCGACGCTTCTCTAGGGATGTGTCTCGGTGTGATCGGCCCCTAAGATTTGAACCCTATGATGGTGCTACATGAAAAGTCAGGAAGTTCATCTGGACTGACGGACATTGCCATCCTTAAAGCCATGCCTCTGGAGCATGAAAATCTCTTCATATCTTAGAAACATTTTCTCAGTGACAGACTGCTGTATTGTTTTTTATGTAGTTAGTCTCTGTTTCTTACATCCTGCCTGTGTCTCTGTTTTTCAGAGCAAGAAGAGCGGAAAACCTGGCCCCTTCCTTCTCTCTGGATCCAGAGATAAAACAATTAAGATGTGGGATGTCAGCATTGGCATCTGCCTTATGACTCTGGTGAGTCGTCAAAACGATAATTTCTATGACTGTCTCGGCGTTGCTGCCAGTGAATGAGGGCAGTGGTGTGTAATCAGTCTCGTCTTTTCAGGTGGGACACGACAACTGGGTACGTGGGGTTTTGTTTCATCCTGGAGGCAGATTCATAGTGAGCTGTGCTGATGACAAAACCATTAGGATCTGGGACTACAAGAACAAACGCTGCATGAAGACCCTGTGTGCCCATGAACACTTTGTTACCTCTCTGGGTAAGACGCAGTGATAAAAGCGTCTCACATCTAACAAAACTGAATTGGTCACTTTGTACATCGCATTAGACTTATTTCAGCCTCATGGTTTAAATTATTGAGTTCATATTTAATGCAGCATACCTGAACAAATGTTAACCTCTCTTGCAGATTTCCACAAGACTGCTCCCTACGTGGTGACAGGCAGCGTCGATCAGACAGTCAAAGTCTGGGAGTGCCGCTGAGACCGTCTCCATCTCTTCCCCTCTCCTGCCCCCAACCCCAACTCCAAAAGCAGCCCTAAAGCCCCCCCCTAATCTGTCCCACCCCTCTCCTGCACCCCAGCCCTCTTCCTCCTGTCCTGACACCCCGCCCAGCCCCTCACCTCTCGCACTCCAAACCATAGTTGACCATGGCGCTTTACCTCCTCCCCGTCCGCTCCCCTCTCCCTCCCTCCTCCCCTACATCAGTCCAGCCCTATTAAGATGACTATTGTCCTTTTATGTAAATTATTCTGGATGTAGGGTACGCTTAATAAATGTCACGCAATCTCTGACACATAAACACACTCAAAAAGATAAGAAGTATTCCTTGCATGGTGAATCAAACAAAAAAAAAAAATTGTATACTGTTAAATTTGCCGAATTTGCATACTGTTGTCATGACTTCCTGTCAGGTCAAAGGGTAAATATCCTTGTGTGCTGGCGCAGGTGGATTCCAGTTAACTGACAGTGCACGAAAAACCAATGGCACCCCTTGTTGAGGGGGTTTAGGTTTTGTTTAGTTTTGTTTTACTCCATGCCTCTATTGTTGTGGTCTGTCACTGCGTGGATGGTGATAGAGAAGGTGTGAGGGAAGTAAGCATAAAAGAGAATGAGTGGAAGCTGTCCAAGAGAAAATGATAACAAGTCGGAGAAAAATTAAGCCGGATGCAGCTCCCTAGTTGAATCACACGAGGTTCTGTGGGTGAGTGCACGTGTACATGTGTGTATACATTGTGTGAGTGTGTGCGTGTTTGTATATTATGACAGGAGAATCGCTCCACCGTCTCTGCTCTGATGGTCAGAGGAGAGAGAGGAGGCAAAGCTTCTCACCCACTGTGTTCATTCATACTACTTCATCTCTTTTAACAAACTTGCTTTCTAGTAGACACTCACAGGACCTTAATGATCCCTAAGCTGCTGAGAGCACAGGCACACGGCCCATAGCAAAAGTGTGTTTTACAGAGGAAAAAGTCTGCTCACCTTTTATGAGGTTGGTGTGTGTGTGTGTATGTTGCCCCAGAGAATCGCCCAGTGCCCTCTTGCTCGCTATCTCTGCCTTGTTAACCCATTGAGGGCTCCCTCACACGGGATTTTCATTCTGCTTTCTGTGGTCTCACTGCTCTCTTTACACACACATACACATACACTCACAAATGCACATACACGCACAGTAAAAGTTGTGTATCAATATATCTGGATGTCATTGTTTGCAACATAATGAAATAAAATTCTGTAAATATAAGTAATTTATTTGTCTGTGTTTTTTTTTGAGGAAAAGGAGGTGAAATAAGGTGAAGGAAAGCTTCGAGGAGTCTGACAGAATTTACCAGCGCACAGTTTCATAGTGAGGTCAGACACTGCAGCACATCTCTCACTTCATCTCACATTAAATACGTTAAATGTACCTGTGATTTCAGGAGCTGTGTGACCACACAGGCACAGCGAGGGTGTCTGCTGGTCTTTAAAAAGCTTTGAAATGTCTTAAATTCAATTATAAAAGTCATTAAATAGTCTTAAATTCAGATTTATGAGGTTTCAACAAGAATATTGTGTAAACATTTTACCATTCATCTATCTTTTGATTTACTTTTGAAACAATTTCAGCTCTTCAGCATGAAAGTCATGGCAGTATAATGCCACTATACTAAATATTTGCACTAACCTGTTGGCAACATGTATATCAACATAACTAACTCTTAATAACCACAGTCCTACATGAAACCTACCTCTGCAGTGAACCACATGTATACTACCTACCACAATACTTACCTGTAATACATAAACAAGAAAAAGATGATTTGTAAAAAATCAGTCTTTAAAGTTGTTAAAAAATATTTTTAAAGTGTCATTAAAATTATGTCTCTGATACCTGTAGACACTTTGGACTTTGCATTCAAGTCAGTCTTTGATATCTGAATAACTGCAATTTAAAGGTAGCTGTTAAACTAGAAGTTTGCATGTTAGAGTAAGGGAACTTCTTAACTCTTTCACATTTTGAAATACATATTTAATCTTATTAAGCAGCATTTAAATGCTACCCTGATATGGTTCGCTTAGCACACAGGCACTTGCCATTAACTTTTGTTGAAACTGATCAACAACACAAGACTATGGCAGTTTTCTCTGTTTTTCTTTTAGTTGTAAGATTATTCTCAAGCAATGATGTCTCTCCTTTAGGTTGTGGTGCCACGACAGTTGATAATACTAAAATGTAGAATTTGGTTCAATTGGGCAAATAGTTTAGAACATGAAGACCAATGTTAACTAAATGCAAAAAAATTAAGTATAAGTTTTAATTTGAAAAATTGGGTCTGATCACTTTACTACTTTACTTAACCCACACAATGAGAATAAGAAGTAGAAGTTGCTTGAGAGTTTGAAAATGGATGTTTTGATATAGTTTGCTGTTGTCAAAGGTGGTCCTCAGTCCTTAAATAAATCAATATGTTGCTGTTTTCCAACATATTGGACATAACACAGGAAGACTAACAGACATTCAAATGTAATTTTGTGTGAGTGCTATTCCTTTAAATCATCTGAGAAAAGTGTTGAGAAAGAAATAGGTCACTAGACAAAAACTGGAAAACTGCTCCTCTAGACAGCGATTATTTATGTATAACTGGCTGTTGGTGCACAGATCTTGGTCTGCTGCTTCACTGTGGCCTCTTAGTGTCTTTAGGTAACTTTAATCTGAGCAGACTGACTGCCATTGCTGTTATTGATTCAAATTAAGGAAAAACAGATCAGTCCTGACCTAGTAGTAGAGTTTTTAAATGAAAGATGAGCTTGGAGAAGATGAGAATGTGGTTGAAGATGTCAAGTGTGTTGTGGAGAGAGCAGTGTAATAAGTTTTGACATTTATTCCTCAGGTGAAGACCAGTTACACACTGCAAGCTCAGACTGGAGAGGCAAAGACATCAGGAGGCAACAGGGACAGTTCAGGCCCCCTTATCAATTATGTACGGTACCCCAGCCTACGTCTGTGCTCGCACACACACCTGCTCACTCACCCACACAGCAATTACTCTCTCTCTGCTCTGTGGTATCCTGGCAACAGTTGCCAGGATGGCAAGTGTGCAGGCACCACACCTTGCTGCGTCCTGCAGGTCTGTGAGGGTGGGGAGATAGAGAGCGGCGGAGTAAAGCGTAAATGATGGCGAAAAGGAAAATTATTAGAGCACAAATTTCATGTAGTAAAAGGACATTACCAATGGGAAGACAGTATGAGGGAGTGAAACAGGGGAGCTAAATGTGTGTGCAGAGATGTGGCTTCATGGGACTTAGCCCTTCGAAACCTGAGTAAATTGGTTTGACTTCCTTCAGAAACATGGGGAGAAGGCAATGAGCAACTTAACAAGACATGGCCCAGAAATGAGCAAAAAAAAAACCCCATTACAATAATATTACCTTAAAATAAGCAAAAAATAATGTATTAAATATAATATAATATTTTGAAAAAAGAAAATGTCCTGAAAAATTGCTGAAAATAAAAATATTTTATATATTTTATTTTTTTCTGAGACACAATTTAAAATATAAATTACTATAATTTAATATATATATTTCTGGACATTTTCCCCTATTTTCTTTTCAGATACTTTTCTAATAATCCTACCCTCTTTTTTAATTTTAATTATTTATTTGTTTTTATATAAATTTCTCGTAACCTCTCTAATTTTTTGTAATTTGTGGGACATTTCTTGCAAAGTTGGTCACCTTTCTCTCCCATGTTTTAGAATGAAATCAAACCAATCTCAGATTTCAAAGGGTTAATGAAAGGATAATAAACCTGTCTCAGTCTGAAACTCCTGTTTCTCAACAGAGGCACTGGAGTAGAAACATTGGCCTACATCCGCCCGCCACTACTCTCTCATGCCTTGCACACACTTTTCCCCTCATGCAAGCTAAAGGCATCAAAACAGGGAAGAAGAAGAAGCAGCTCACTTTCTCATTTATATTTCTTCTAGGTCACCCATTTCTCTCCATCTGACAAACTATTACTAATACAGATTTATAGCAAAGAGAGAAAGTGAAAGGCGCAGCAGAGCGTTATGAGCCAGCATTGATTCCCGATAAGCTGGCATGATATGGAAGTGTCCAGAGGCTTCAAGGTCAGTGTGAACAACAGACCTGCCTCACTGAGATGCAGCACTATTGATTCTATCAGAGGCTTGAACTATTTCACACAGCGGGCTAGATTTTCTTTATTTAACATATACTACAAACAGGAGTAGTTCCAAGTGCAGAGCGAGGCTAAGACGGCTGCAGGGCCTGCGTTAATATATAGGTTTGTGTGTCATCCCAAGTATAGCTTACGTGAGTCCCACTATAGTTTACGTGACCAGCGTCCTAATCCCTGCAAAGCCTGAGGAGGACGATGGGATGAGGTTTGGAGCAGCTTTGCAGGAGTTTTGATGCAGGATGCGGCGCTCTCTAGTGGTAGCATGTGCTGAGAGGTCCATGTCCCTATAAGGGAAAAAAACCTGCTGCTTCCTTTCACAAGTGAGCAGTGGTCACATGGATGTCATGGAAAAGATAATATATCTGACAATCGTGAGTCTGAGAGGAGAAACACATATTATGTCTCCACAATGACAGATGAAACCTTTCAAAATGATGACAGTTTTAACTCAGCCATGTTTTCCAAGTCGAGGACTTTTGTATTTGTAATTTACATTGTGGTTCGATTAAGTATTTTGCAGGGGTGGAAGAAGTACTCAGATGTATTAAAATTAGCAATACGACTTACTCTATTAAAGGTAGATGTCTTGCATTCAACATTTTATTTAAAGGGATATTTTAGAATTTTTTGAAGTGGGGTTGTATGGAGTACCTATCTGTAGTCAGTGTATTACATACAGTAGATGTCAGTCGGCACACCCACAGTTTGGAGAAGCAGGCTGGAGTCCAACATTGGAGCCAACCTGAATAAATTAATAACATACATGTACGCTATATTGAGAGTATTTTCACCACTTTACCTCTCTGTCAGAAAGTGCGTTTCAACTGGGAAGCCAGTTATTGTCAAAGCCACCAGACACCATAAAACAATAATTTTAGCTTGCTGAACATGTAAGCTGATGGTTTACTGCTGCTTCAATCAGTCCGTTACAATGTTAAATCACTGTTTTTCTCAATGGACTTTTCTAAACTGTCCCTTTAAGTGAAAGTGCAAAAATATGACCATCAATCATTTAATGAGTATATACTGTAATAATAATCCAAATCTGCAATTAACTTAAGCTGTCCAGTAAAAGTACAATATTTACGTCTGAAACATAGTGTTGAAGAAAGGAGTATAAAATGAAAATACAAAGTGAGTGATGAGTGCCTCAAAATGGTATTAAATACAGTACTTGAGTAAAATGTACTGAGTTACATTTGAGATCTGAATCTAATCAATTGTAATTATCCAAGAAGTTTAGAGAACTTTTCACCCATGGAAACTGACCAAAGAAACACGTCAGGGGTGACATTGTATACCACCTTTATTGAAATTTAGGGTTATGGAAGTCAGTTTTTTATTGTAAATATGTCTTAATTCTTCCCCATTTGTGCATGAGAAATGTTAGAACCACCTGCTACTGAGAAGCACCACAACCACCCCTGAAGTTTTTGGTTTAATCAAAGCCAAACGAACGATCGTGTCTGTGACCCCACACACTCTTTGCCATCTGATCTCCTTTCTTTCTCACTTTCTCTGTTTAAAGTCTCCTGTATTGCTCGGCTTTTTCTTTGTCTCTGCTCTCGAGATTCACCAGTGATGCAGCACTTCTAACTGGGTCAGCCCCGTCCCAGCCTCACATCCCTCCCACCGTCCGTGCCTCTCCAAGCCACCCCCTTCTCCTCCTTTTCCTCCCTTTTTTTCCTCTGTGTATGCATAATATCCTTACAGCTTTTTTTTTTTCATGCAGCTCATGTGCTTACCATGTGCAGCAGCTCTCCCCTCCCTATTCTCTCCCTCCTCCCCCTTTTCCTGCCTGATTCATCTTCTGTCATCCATCCTGCCATACAGCCTGTTGCAAAATGACTCATACCCCCCTCACACCCACACATGTTTGTTTCCCATTTTTAGAAGGTACTTCTTTCTTTTTTTCCAGGATATCTGGACAAGCTAATCCGTGGCGTTACGGTAGAGATAGTAATGGTGTTAGTAGGTCTGTATGTGCAGGCAGGACGCGTGGCGTGGAGGAGCCAGCTCTAATGTACCTCTGAGCTGCTGCTTTGATTGGCCGAGACAGTCAGACCCTGTGATGTGGTAAAGGATGTATATGACTGAGCAGTGTCCAATCAAAGACTGTTACCATGCAGCAACGCATACACACATGCCTGCATCTGTATACAGTGTATAGACAAACACACCACTGTAATATTAAACATAAAATATTGATTATATTGAATTTTCCTCTGGGTGGCAGGAGATATATTGCATAAAACACCACTGCTGTTACATCGCATGCTACATATAATCAAATAATAGATAACACATCTAGCATTAGTCCCGGCATAGAAGGCACAACATGCTGCAGAAGCAGAGCAGTATTTACACGCACCATACCACATGGAAACCATGAGTAGTTGCAGAGAAAGAGAAAATCCTTGTGATGCAACACTTTTCAGTGTGTGAGATAGAAACAGTGGGTGAGAGAATAAAAACGAAAATCTGGATAAGAAATGCAGTTAACTGGCAAGAGGGGAAGTGAAAAGATACATTCTTAAAAAGAGAAGTATTGTGGTAAAAATAATAACTAAAAACATAAGTGTTTACAAATGTCCTAATAATGAATGCTTTTAAACAGTTAATAAACAGATTAGACATATTCTTAAGGTCATTTGGCTGCCACTCAACTCCATATTATATTTTATTTCTTTTGGGTTTTTTTCTTTTTCCCTCATAAAGTGACAACAACATTTTAACTGGTAAATTTTAGCTTGTCAATTACAGTAGCCTCTATTGCACAATCACATAATAGCTGTTGATCTATATGTTAACCTCAATATATGCTTCCAAAACATTATGAAGGATTTTTATACAAAAGTTTTTGGTTATTTTTTAAATTGATTAATTGATGTCTTTACTCTGTAAACATAAACTACAACAGAAAAAAAACATTAAAAATCAAGTGAATAGAAAAATGAAAAAAAAAACCCAACAAAGCAATAAATGCCATCAATAATTTCCGTGTGCGAAAAAGAGTTGGAAGAAGTATGACCTTGTTTAATCCTACCCCTTAAACATATAATTAAATTATTATCAAAAAATCCCCTATAGAAATCCAATATATATCGGCATACGCATATACACTCTACATCTAAATATTATATATATACATACATACACACATATATATATACACACACACATACATACAGACTTTATTAATCAATTAACTGCAGATATTCAAATCCTGACCAACTGTTTTATTTTCATTCAGTACATCTGATATACAATAAACTATTTATATAGAAAATAAAAATATATTCACATACCCATGTACAAACAAATCCACATCCCTATCTACATATAAATCCATGTAAACACCTGGTGATTCTCAAAGCCCTCCCTTACGCCCCTACCTTGTGAAAATATCTTTATTTCTAATTTTAAATTGGATGATGTTTGGATATTGCTGTACATTCAGACTGTACACAGTTTCACTCCACAAACTGAAATGCATATTTTTTAATAGTAGTGGAAATCTCTAAACTTTCCTCTCAAATTTGAATGTTGAACGTAGCCTGCTGAATAATCATCACGTTAGTACATTTCGGCCAGCTGCTTCTCCTCACCATCACCCTCAGACAGAGTATAGTAAAGCCCGCCCCTCGCCGTTTGATTGACAGCTCTGATCTCGAGACAGCAGGGTGGCCAGTCACGCTCTCGCCATGCAAATGAGCCGCGCTCGGGCCGGGCGGGTGCCCATGTGGACCAGCACCATGCCTTGTTGTTCTGAGCGCTGATTGGCTCGCTGGCGCCTGATTGTTCTTCATGCGCTGCGGGCCAGCGGCTGCGACGAAAACATGGAGGACCGCCGACGACGACGGGACTTCATTTTCACGACTCCCACGAAGAAAGGCGAGCACACCACGAGTCCTCTTTCCCCCAGGAGCTTCTAAACTGATTTTATGATGGGTGTAATGTCATTGTTTTGAGTTGGGAGGCCTAACCGTGGTTGTATTATGGAGACCCATCAAGGCTCACGGTTAACGGCTTACGACCGCGCGGAAACGACGGTGAAGTACGCTTATGATTCGATGCGTCCGATTCTGTAGTTATGGGAAAGTAATTTTCATTGCGTAGCGACTGAATCTCAGCTTTTTGCACCTATGACTGTTGTGACAGCATATTAAACATTTGAGGCAAAACTGCCTGAAACCCACTGCCAAATTTAAAAAACTTTATTTTATCCGTAAATATGGAATATGGCAAATGTCAGTGTTTTTCTCACATGTTGACCACTGTTGATCAAGTCTCTGTCAAAACAGCCAGGCCTACACTTAAACCAAATCTGGTTATCCCAGGGAGGCTAAAGATTATTCAAAATAGTTTCAGATCTGTCAAACCTTTATTCTATTGTTATTCTATTGTTATTGTTATTGTCATGCTCTGTCTATTATATCTATCTATAAACTTTTAATATTTCAAGAATAACGTCGTAGTTTTATGAGGAAAGTTGTAATTTTATGTGAATAAACTCATAATATGAGAATAAAGTTGTAATTTTAACAGAAAAAAAAATCTTAGTTTCACGATTAAAAAAACTTAATTTCATGAGAGTAAAGTAATATTAAGAGAATAAAGTCATACTTTTCACGAGAAAAAGTTGTAATTTTACAAGCATAAAGTCGTAATTTTCCTAGAAAGGGTATGGTATATTACGGAAATAAACACTGCCGGCAAACTATAAAACTTTATTCTCATACTTTATTCTTGTAATGTCAGTTTATTATCGCAATATTACTATACTTTTTTTTCTCAAAACATTACAACTTTTTTTTTCTCATAGTACTATTACTTTATTCCTGTAATATTGTGGCTTTATTGTTGAAATCTAATATTTTTTATTTAACATGACCCAAATCCTCCATCCTAATTCTAATTGTGAAAATAGTGGAATAAAAAAGAATTTCACTGTGTTTCTCACATGTAACCTAGATGTAGACATGATGTGGTAAACGTTACAAAAGCAATGAAATCAACCTTTTTGCATTTCCTCTCTATATAATATAGATTTTACAAATGTGGAAACAACATGCTCTCACCTAAGTAAGATGCAAAAAGCCGAGGATCGGCCGCTAAGCAGTTACTTTCGTTTAACTGCTGAATCAGAAGCTGACTTCACGTCGTGCGGAGCCGGAGGTCGTGATGCGGTCTCCGGGTTTTGTCGGAGGCCGTAGTAACAGGGCGGGGCAGGAATCCGGGAGGGGCGGGCCTTAACGAGAACACGACTCGCCTTGTTGTGTGTATTCCCGTGCTCGCATCGCCATCTTGTTGCAATCCTATTTTTTTCGTATGCGAGGATCTACTTTGGCGGATTAAAAAATACCCGTCTGCTTTCGGGAGAAACACAGGGGACGAGAAGCTGCGCCTGCGGGTGTGAACCGTGCACACGGCGCTACCTTCCGGGACACTACCTAACCCCCTCGGTCTTTTTCCTCCTTTCGTCCCGGGCCACCGGGTCGCCTGCCGTGAGGGTTTACGCGCAATGAGCATCGATACACTTTTGGAGGCGGCCAGATATCTGGAATGGCAAGCCCAGCAACAACAGATCACACGTGGTGAGTTGAGACTGGCGCATTGTGTATATGACACCAAATACTAGTGAGTGCTGCATCTTCAACTGCTTTTATGAGGAAACCGTGTCTAGTTGCTACCAACGTCTGAGCTTGTATTTCAACCGACCCGCCTATGACGAACGGAAGCGTTTGTAGTTTTTGTTCATCGGCCTGGTTCGATGCCAAAAAGGAGTCGCTGCAAAGTGTCGGTGATTCCCGAGTTGTTGCATACATTTGTCTTCCTTTAATGCGGAAACAGCCAAAGTTGTTTTCCGAACTACTTTGCGCGCTCTCGGTGTGTGTGTGTGAGGGAGAGAGACACACTCACACACACACACACACAGTGTGAGACAGTTTCAACACTTGTGAGTCACTGTACATGTGTGCGCGCGTATGTGTGTGAGAGGTACAGCAGAGGATTTCCTGTCAATAAACCGTGGTGCATTCATGCATTGTATTTTTGTTAGAAAGTAACAATCTGTAGAATGCGCACGTTGTTGCTCTTGCACTTTTTTAATATATATATATATATATATTTTAAAATTCTGATAAAATAGCCGATTCATATTTTTAAAAAAGAGAACACTGTTTCAAATATCTGTTCCACTAAAAAGAGCTTTTAGGATCGATTTGCCCCAGTTTTTTTTTGTCCGTCGAGCACCGGCAGGGCGGTGGCGAGCAGAGGCTGCTCTTTACATAATACCCTGACATTGCTCAGCTATCTTATGACACACACTGGGGCGGGCCCTCACGCGCTCACCCCTTCCCTTTTGTGTGTCCGCGCGCGAGCACATGCAACATATTACTTTTATTAGTTTTCTAATATTTATTTCAAACCGACGAGTTGTCATTGATGACAAAGATCTGTGAGGTGGTTTAAGGAGACGGGGGACTGCTTTTTTGTGTGTTTCACCCCTCTGATGACGTGTCAGACAAATCAACCCCCTCCCCCCCGCATACCTGCCCTCCCGCGTGCCCGGGTCCGCCCACAAAGACCACGTGCGCACTTCCCCCCTCCTCTCCTGGATACACACCTACACGCACACACACACGCGCGCACTCCTCGTCCCCGCCCTTCCCATTCAGGCTACTGACAGTGGCGGGTCAGAGGGAGAGAAAGGGGGGTAAGTAGGGCAACCTCCCTCCTCACCCCCCAGCCCAGCCTCCCTCAATGCAGAAGTTATGTAATTTACGTTTGAGTGCAATCGGCAGTCTGGAGCATGGTGTGCGTGAAATATAGCTACGAAAGCCAGAAGAACAATTCAGAGTACATGAATATGTCAGCATGGTCGCAGCTCATAGCAACTTATGTCCTATTATTGAGCAGCATGTCTGTTTTATTTCTGTAACTGTGGCCCCTCACTTCTGCTGCATTGTTTGGCTCCTAAATAACATACTGGAAGTGCATCCTTAACATTACGGCTGAGTATATGAAATTTTATAATTGCAGAGTGTATATCATTTTAAGTAAAATGTATGCAAATTCTTAAAAAAACAAAACTAAAACAGTTTTTTTCTGTTATACATTATGGAGACCAACATTTTCATATTTGTCAATAACAAACTTTAATAACTATTTCAGATGATGTCTCAGAAACCGGATAAAATTTATGCTTACAATGATACAATTAGGGTTATAATGGTGTGTTATTTTTACAGTGCAATAATAGCTTCACAATATCGAGGTATCACAGAATAATTACTATCAGTCAGACTAACTCTTAAGCCTTTGAAACCCTAGCAAATTGGCTTGATTTCTTTGAAAAACACGAGTAAGAAATCAATAATATAAAAAGAAAAGGAAAATAAAGACATGGCTAAAAGTGCTTAAAAATTATATTGTTCTGTAACATAATTTTAAATATGTAACTTATTATTAATAATATAGTTTTTACCTATTCTCCCTAGACATTTTTCCTTATATTTTAAGGATATATATTTTGCTAAATCTACTAATTTCTCTCACTTCACAAAACATTATTGGCTGAGACTTTAAGGGAATGAAAACGAAAGGGTTACTTACTTATTACAAATGTGTTATTCCTACAACTGGAACTTCAAAACCTTTACTTAAAATGAAAGTATGAGCATAAAGTCTTCCTTTTGGAAATAATCAAATTAAAAGGTGAGTTTAGTTGCGTTTCTTTTTTACAGTATAGATAAGAAAACACACACTATGATAACCATCAATTTTCATTTTAAGGTAAACCTTAAAACTGCTGTACTGCTGCAGATCTAGGGCTGCAAAATGATTATTATCACCATTTATTGATGATCTGTTTTGCCTGTAAAATGCCAGAAAATAGTGAAACGAGTTTACTAATCACCAGAGCCTAAAGTCAGTCTTTAAATGGCTTGTCATGATTGAACGGTAGCCAAAAATATTCCGTCAGCTTTCATATATGACACGCTGGTGAATCTGAAACCACAAAATGATAAATTCATCAATGATCGGAATAGTTGCAGAATATTTTTTCGTCCGGTTTCATTACATCATGCTGTAAGATCTCATGCCGTCCTACTGAGCGTAATGCTCAAAGAAAGAGGGAGTTGTACTGCTCATCTGTCCTCTGCTGCTCAGCAGGAGTTAAAAGAGATGTGAGCCCATGAATAATTGAGGCATAACACTGTTACTCCGAGGCAGCACTATTATTAGACAACTGGATTTTTGTTAAATCCCACAGATTTAACGACAACATCCAGAGCGGAGAAATAGTTTTGTTGCATTATTGTATTTAACCTCTCTGAGGTGAGCTGTTGCTCACGGGGAGAAAGGATTGCGTCATCATCAGGAGTTTGCAGTTTCATGTGGAGAAGAAATGAAAGTGTTATTTAACAGGCAGCCGGGCACGTTGGCATGTGGTGTTTCTATTTCCTTTCATAATGGTGGTGATGGCTGAGCTGTGTGTTGGCGTCGTGCAGGTTTGAGGAATCCCTGGGATCTTCTGTTTCTAATGTTGCTGTTTCCATGGTAACGGAGGGCTTTCCACTTTGCTTTGAGTCTGCCTGCTACGGTGTGCGATAACTACTCACTCATACCATTAGGTGTGTGTGTGTGTATGTGTGTGTGTGCCTGCGTCTGCATACTCAACATGAGCTCAGCGTGGGAACATTCCCATCCCACCGTGTGATTTTTAAATTTTCGTTTTCGGGTTTTTCGTTTCATGCCTCGTTTACATGTTGTCATGGTGCCAACTCCAGTTGACCCAGCACAGTGGCTCCCTGACAACAGTCCGCTGCTGTTGGTCAGACGATCGAGACGTAACCCTGCATGCTCGGTGCTGGAGCGGTCCACTCACAGCGCAGACAGAGGGGGGTTCTCTGCAGCCAGGACACAGGCGCGGACATGATTTCTGTGATTATTTCCCCCTACCAACAGTCTCAGATGACATCATTTTTCGTGTGTGTGTTTGTGTGCATTTAGTGTTCAGATCTTCACTATATGACAAAGTGATCTGTAGCACAACTATGAAACGGCACAGATTAACTGAATTACATCATTGGTTTGGATTTGGACACGAATTTTTAGTCAGGATGCGTGAGTAGAGTAGTCTCGTGTTTTACACAGAGACTGCACTATAGGGTCACTATGAAGTCCCCTCTTTACGCCGCCTCTGCATTTTATACACAAACAAACACAGACATCATTCGGCTGTGTGCGATTATAGACGGCATTCTGGCGTCCCACAATCAAAAGATGTTTGACGGTCATGACATGTAACACGACAGTGTCTACCTCTAGTGTGACATATAACATGAGTCGGCAGCGCTTTATTAACAATAACAAAGGCATAACGTGGCAATAACAGTTGTTTACTGCCCCTGTTATATGGCAGCTGATCTCTTCCTCTGCTCGTACGGTAAGGAGCTCCCGAATCTCATTGTTTTCCCAATTTGCGGACATTACAGACACTTTTCTGCTTCTGTGAGTTAGCTGCTAACTGATAACAGCTCTCTTTTGAATCTCTCGCTGTGGGTTGCACGCATAACATGTCAACAAAACGTCACACCTGTGCTGCTTTGGTCCCGTCCTGCTGGCTGTCCTGTTTATTCAGACACCGTTTTGACGTTGGTACTACTCCCCATGGTGGCTTAAAGGCGACACAATTCTGTCCCCCCTCGTACGTTATTTACAGAACAGCGAGGCGGCATAATTACGCAAAATTCAATTCAAAATCAATGACATGGCATATAATATCCTGCAAGTTTAAAGAAATTAATAAAGGGTGACAAAAATTACCTGAAAAGGAAAAATGTCCAAAAAATTCTATTTTAAATTCTTATAATTATTTAATAAAATGAAGTTAGAGAAAATTTAATAGGCCAATAATGTATGTTTATTGTTATCATTATCATTGATATTATAGTAGCTCTTTTTTTCAGGTCTTTTTTTAAAACTTTTATTTTTGTCCTGTATAACTTCTTTGGTGTTTGTCAATAGTTTCCATCGCGCACTCACGTGTGCATCTTTTTTTCCCGCCTCTTTACAGAAGAGGAGCAGCGCAATGACAAGGAGCTCATCAAAAGGGAGGCGGAGTCGAGACGTGTGGAACTTGTGACCTCGTCGTCTCAGCCAATCAGAACCAACCACATCAATTGGGGCGATGAAACCCACCGTCAACAGCCGCATCACCTTCCTGTCCCTCCACCCCCCTCTCTCCCACCTCCTCAAGTCCCCATTGCTGTCATCCCGATGGTCCCAGTTGTCACTGCGACGCCCTCGGTCCCACGCCTTCCCCTTACAACACAAATTGCTGCAGCGGCGACGTCCTTCAACGGCTCGCCGCCAGCCAAGAACGCTTCCTCCCCTCCACAGCAGCAGCAGCCGGCCTCCCCTCACCTTTTGTGCAGCCCCCAGTTTAAGGTCGAGACTGCCCAAATTAAGTTAGACAATTCTCAGATTAAGATGGAGACTTCCCCGGTTAAGATAGAAACTACCCCAATTAAGGTAGAGACTGGTCCACAGCTGATTGATGCAAAGCCCAGCCAATCACAGCCTCAGGTTCAGATTCAGTACTCAGCCTCCATCAGCACTAACGGCCCCAGCTCTCAACATGCACTGGTTCCCCATCAAGCTCCCCCTTCATCTCAGCCGCGGCCTAATGGGGTGACGATGGAGGACCTGAGAGGGATGGAAGGGAAGAGGAGACCAGGAGGGTCAGTTTGTGTGTGTGTGTGTGTGTGTGTGTGTGTGTGTGTGTGTGTGTGTGTGTGTGTGTGTGTGTGTGTGTTTAAGTAATGTAAGAATGAAGATGGATTTGTGATTGTGTTTGATCATTTGTTTTGTGTTTTCAGAGCGGGGACCAGAGAGGTGCATAATAAGCTGGAGAAGAACAGGTGAGTCGTAAGAAATTTCTCATTGAGTGTGTTTACATGCACAAAATAGTCAGTTTTTTGCCCTAATTACAAAAAAGACAGTATTCCTAAGCTGTTTACATATATAATGAAAATTAATATTGCTCTTACACTCCAGTTTATACACAGCTCTGCAAATCCGATTAACATGCCCTAACATGCCGTTTATCACTTTAAAATATGGAAAAGTAGAACAGCTGGAGCCACAGCTTGTCATTTTGCTTCCTTGCATCAAAATACCATTTTTTTTAAAACTTTTTTTTTCTTCCAGTAGTGGATTTGTTTGACTCTTTTTCCGTCCTTCTTGAAAAAGTATGTGCTGCAATATTTGCATGTATCAGAAATATTTCAATAAGTTAAAAAGCAAGTGTGTTTCTCCTTCTGACCAGAAATGTGGGATTTTCTTTTGCATGCATCTCTACCTCACAGCTTTGCAATATGTTGGCAATTTGATTTGTGTATAACGTATCCATGACAACGCACAGAACCGACTGTGAACAGGCAAGAGGCTTTGTATCCCAAACTGCAGCTGAGACTAATATTATGAATTTGCTGTACACACGCCCAAATAATGCTCCTAAAACCCGAATGATGCTGGTTTATCCCACACATCTTAATCGGAAAATGCTAAACTCAAAAAACGTCCTGATTCTGAATATTTAAACAGATTATGCTGTTTATATGACCCCCAAAATTAAAAAATAAAAAGCGAACATTGGTGTGCATGTAACCATAGCCAGTGTAAAGGAAAGCAGCTCCGTTTGTTTTAGCTTGACCACAACATGCACATTAAGGTTTGTGTTTGTTTCTCGAAATTCCTCAACCTATGCAAAATTAGAGCTATAAGCTATTTAAATGACCTCAACTTGTTTAACCTTTCAAACAAATATTTGACTGACGAACAAATGGCAAATATTCTCGCAGACAGTGAGCTAATGAGACCCGTGTTTAAAAGTTCGACCCTCTCTCTGCTCTGACTGTGACTCTTCAGGCGAGCGCACCTCAAAGAGTGTTTCGAGACGCTGAAGAAGAACGTTCCAAATGTGGATGAGAAGAAAACCTCCAACCTCAGTGTTCTGCGGAGTGCTTTGCGTTACATACAGGTAGAGTTTTCTTACATTTTCTTACATTAGAGGAATACTCTGTCAGTTCTCCACCAGTCGGTGTCATAACTGTGTGGGTGGTATCTGTAAATTAACTGTGGTAAACTCACCTCCATCATACCAGCGCCCAGATATGCTGGCTGCACATACTTGAACTACAGTTTTAGCACCTGCTTAATGACTAAAGAGGTTAGAAGTGGATGAAGAGGGAGACGCGCCCCTCTCTCCCACTCTCTTTCAAACTTAGCTATTTCCTTAGCGCATTGATAGGCTGTAGTATAAGAATTTGTGAACAGTTGGTGGGTGCCATACTGTTTCCCGTATTGTAAAAACAGAGGCTGTAGAAGGAAACCATTTATTTTACTGTTACTAACTGTTACACAAGATCCTTTGCCGCCAGCCACCCACTATATTGTTTTCAGACAGGCAAATGATATTATTTCACCCACCAGCGGGAGCATTATTTGTCCTGGTTTAGCACCAATTTCAAAAGTATTTGCGTACTGCACAGACAGCCCAGTTTTATGAGAAGACCATCTTCCCGGCAGTGAAATACTTCTTTAACATACTAGTGCGGCCCCACGCATTATTTTGGGTCCTACTCGCTTCTTTTCTTCTTTTTTTTTCAGTTTATTGTTTTCATCTTTCTCTGGTTGTGAATTGATTGGTTCAGCTCTGGGAACAACACTGGCTTTGGTCCATTATAATTGATATACAATGCCTGTTTTGTTTAGCCTCTAAGCTGTTTTGTGTTGGTAAGTCTCTTGTGACTATGATATGGTTTCTGCCAAATGATGGTGAACCAGCTCACAACAAAGCTATTATATTATGGTATTATAGTATATATTATGTTAGTATATATTATAACTATTATATTATATAACTATTATGTTGTTGCTGTTTTTATAACATGCTGGAAGTTTACTTAAACTTTCCAGCATTTTAGTGAGAATCTAATCTGAGGTTGTGTTATATATCACTCCATCCTGAAGCGATTTAGTGTGATGAAGTATGAAACAGAAAAAGGACTGGCTGTCCTGAGTGTGAAGGAGTAAACATTTTGACCGTAGCATACTGTAGTTGTGTGGAGTGGTAACATTGCGTTGCTGAGGGTGGTGCGGGGGAGGGAAGCGTGTAGCCTGAAGACGCGAGTTTTCATTCTACAAAAGTAGACGAGGGAGGATTTCTGCACTTTGGCAGAAATGAATTTCAGCCCGGAGCTAGATGAAGTGGTTCCTGTTTTGTGGAGTGGAAGCTTAGTGATTTTGAGTTCAGTGGAATATGCAACGGGGAGTCGGTGGAAAGGAGCTAAATTAGGCTGCGAGATGAAGAACTTACTCAAAAACAAGACTGGCCTTCAGGGAGCACAACATACAGGGATCTGAGACAGTTTTTGACATGAGATGATAATGGCGTTGAGGCAAAGCCAAGCTGCTGGTGAGGAAATCCGTCCCGCACAGCTTACAAAAAGTTTACTTTCTTTTAAAGAAAGTAACAGAGAGCTGCTCACTATTCATCAGCCACAAAAAACAAATGCCACCAGTATATATAATAATAAAAGCTACTGATGAATCAATTTGACCGTTGACAGAAAGTAAATTAACAATGAATTTGATAACTGATCAATAATTATCAAGTATTAGTGTCAAATATTCATTTCCAGCCACTCAAATGTGAGAGTTTTTCTGTTTCATATGATGTGAACTGAATGTTTTTGGTTTTCATACCCAGCAAGCTATTTGGAGATGCACCTTTGGGCTCTGGAAATTTATCGGTGACATTTTTTCTGTTTTTATAGAGTCAACCATTTATAGATCAATCAAAAATGTAATCCGCAAAATAACTGATAGTACAAATGATCATTCATCAGTCCCAGCAACCAGTAGGTACTCTCAGTCCACCCTGATGCACAGACTGGTTAACGGAGCGATGCACACAGTATTTAAAAAAACACTTTTTTCTTTTCTTTTTTTTAGAACTTAATTTTTACGCAGTGTATACATTTCTTTGTTCTCTTTCAGCTGTATAACATTTCTACACATTATATTCAAAAATGACATGAATATGAAAAGTCAACTCCAAAGTAGCATTTAGCCAAACCCTGTTAATCAGAAAAAAATAAATGAATGCATAAAAAAAGAAAAAAATAGTAAATATAATAGTAATATAATATAGATATAGTAATATACTTCAGCTGCTGCTCTGTGTATTTCTCCACCTACGATCTACAGCATCAGTCAGTTTTATTGGAGGCAGGTGACTCGCCCCCTCTTTTTCCCCGTCTTTTCTCTCAGTACCTCTCCTTGTGTAAACCTGCAAATCTCTGTGTCTCTCTCCCTCTCACTGAGCCATGTGAGATGTGAGCACATGGCTAGCGCGAGCCCGGTGACGTCACCATCGCTCACCCACTCCGATCTGCTCTGCACCTCTAGACTGCAGAGCGACGTTCGGTATGGCAGTGTTTCCATGGTTATAACAGAGGAAGAGATACAGATCTGCAACAGCTGTATCAGATGTTCTTTGTCTTTTCACCGTTTTTTCTCAGCCTTCATTGCTGTCGGTGTCATGTCCCTTGGTAACCATAGCAACAGGCGGCAGGTGGCCAGGGCACTGTAGTCTGTTTCTCCATGTCTGCATGGAAGAGTGTGTATGAGTGTGTGATGTAAAGACTAAACCAATCAAATCCTGTTTTTTTTTTGGTCTTTTTGTCAGTGGTTATGGATGATGGTGCAACGATTGTTCAGGACTTAAAGCGCTTCCGTCCGCTCCTGTTTGACACTTTTTGTCTGCCTCGTCCTCATATCAACCTTTTGAGGATCACATGTGTCCACACAGATGCATGTTCGATGAAGGCAGCCATACCTGTCAGGCCAAATCTCATCACGCTCGAGTCAATTTCACCTTTTCTCTTGGCGAGGACGTCTTGAAAGAAAAAGGATAAAGGAGGCATAGATGAAGCAGAGGAGGAGGGGAAAAGGGGGGGGGGGGTGTCAAGGGAGCGATAGATGGGGAGAGGAAGAAGGAGAGGGGGTGTGGGATGGAAGCGAGGGGGGAGCGGGAGGAGGGGTTTGGGAGTGATCCGAGGCGCTCGACTGGCAACTGTCCAGTTACATCACTCCTTACATGTAATTACCTCCGTGCTTCACCCAATTAGATCGCTCCTTATGCTTTTTTATAAACTGCGGATGAGGTTGCCAAGGAAACTGCTCTTGGTGACAGCTGTTTCCTTGGTGATTTGCTGCAGGCCTAATGGTGTCTGGGTCTGAAGACCTTGAAGTGGTGTTCATGGATGCACATGCACACAAACACAGGCTGGAGCTGGAAAATGTCCGTGTTTCGAAGGATTTCTGTCGTCTGTGTGACTGTATGTGTGTCAGTAGTGTCATGCTTTGTCTTGTAGAGGGAGTACATTCAGTGAGGGTGCTTATGCCGCAGACATACTATAAACAAGGTTCACGCAGTCAGGGAAAACCTGGAAAAGTTGTGGAATTTCACAATAACATTAGCAGGCTTGGAAAAGACATTGAAAGTTTTGAAAAGATTATGGAAATGTGTTGTGTGTAATAAATTAAATGAAATTAATGTAACATACAGTGAGATTATTTTCTGTAGCTGACG
The DNA here is from genome assembly GCF_026936395.1 of Plectropomus leopardus. Taxonomy (NCBI): domain Eukaryota; kingdom Metazoa; phylum Chordata; class Actinopteri; order Perciformes; family Serranidae; genus Plectropomus; species Plectropomus leopardus. The sequence continues at coordinate 18,994,134 of NC_142190.1, forward strand.
GCAGTCTCTCCCTTCATGTCAGCCCACGAGGCATATCAAATCATTTTTAAGGTACAACGTAACTTTATTGTCAAATTACAAAAAATTTAAAGGTGATCCTCAATCCTGCTCCATCTTTTGGCGTTGAAGGAGGAGTTGAGGAGTCTCACAGCCCCGGGGAAGAAGCTGCTCTGTAGTCTGGTGGTTCGGCAACGGATACTTCTGTGTCTTTTCCCAGAATGCAGCAGGGTGAACAGACTGTGGCTGCTGTCTTTCAGTATGCTTTGGGCTGTGTGCAGACACCTCACTTCACCGAGGTCACTGATGCTCTGTAGATGGGAACCAGTGATGTTCTGGGCCGTTTTAATCACCAGCCATGCCAGTTTGGGATGTTTCCAGTTAGTCTGCTTTCCATTGCTCCTCTGTGAAAGTTAAGCAGGATCTTGTTCTGGAATGTAGGCTTCTTAAGTTTCCGTAGAAAGTAGAGCCTTTTCTGTGCTTTTAAGCACTTTTGGCTGAGGGGAAGGACATACAACTTGAAATGACAGTTGTAAGCACTGCAAGGAGTAATCTATTAGCTGTCAACTATTAAATTAATTGCCAGGTAATTTAATCCTCAGTCAGTTTGAGTAATTTCTAAAGTAAAAATTCTCTGATTTCAGCTCTTAAGTGTGAATAGTTTGTGGTTTCTGTACTTTCCCAGTAAACTGGGTATCCTTGGGTTGTCATTTTGGCCTTTGAAAAACACATTTTTTCATCCTTTTCTGCCGTTTTATAGACAAAACAACTAATAGATTACATGAGAAAATAATCAATAGATGAATTCAGAATAAAATCATGAATTAGTCGCGGCTGAAGTTGGATTAAAGATGTGCTGTTGAAAGATGGCAAAGTTCACCAGTTTGGACTGGTAGTAAAGAGGGCTGTGAATTTGGATGTGAGTCATGAGGAAAGTTTGCTGCCTGCGTGTGAGGCTGTCACATGCCAGCAGTGAGTAAACAGCTTTTTTTCCCCCTCTAGTTGGATCATGTGTTTCCTTCCTTGCTTATTTTATGTCCTCTTTCTTATATTTCCATCCTTATTTCATCTTTTTGATTGCGCAGGTTGGACATTAAACAGTTTCATGTCATGGCTTTATTTCAGAACTCACGTCAACAAATAAACAAGTCTGTTGGATATTTCGTTTTCAGTCATGTGATGACATAATGAACGGCTTTGGAGCAGCCTGCCTGAGGAGATAAAGCTCGCAGAATCAGTGACTTCTCTTAAATCACTTTTTAAAACCCATTTTTATAGATTTGCTTTTGTGGGATGTTGTCTGTTTTTTTTTTTTATTGATTTTTAATTTATTCTTTCTTTTTGGTTTTTGTTATTACTATTATTTGCATGTTTACAGCTTATATTCTTTTTATTATATGTAATCTTATTGGTATCAGTTGTTATTGTTATTTTTGTTTTTTTAATTGTTTTATTTCTTTACTTCTCATTATCTTCTCTCTCTAATATGTTTTTGCCTTACCTTGATCTCTTGTTTAATTTTACTATACATTTTGTCTGCCCTTAAGCATTATTGTTTGTTTCTTACATATATATTGCCTTTGCATTTAAAAAAAATACTTTCTTTCTTCTTCTTCTTCTTCTTCTTCTTCTTCTTCTTCTTCTTCTTCTTCTTCTTCTTCTTCTTCTTATTATTATTATTATTATTATTATTATTATTATTATTATTATTATTATTACCAGCTACACAGAGCAAAAATGCACCAGAGTTTCACTGATTTGTGTTTCTGGTCACCAATATAATCTTTCTTTCCCACCCCTCCAGTCCCCTCTTTACCCACCGATTTTCCTCTTGTACCTCCCTCCTCCCCCACTCCCTCATTCCTCCCCTAGTAATCTGTTAATGTCCTTAGTCTGTCATACTGTGTGGTGTTCATGCGTCAGCTGACCTACACAGAAAGCGGGTCACGCAGACAATATGGTGGGGCTGGAAACACTCTTTCTCATTAGTTTTCTGTCTTTCTGTCTTTCTTTTGTGTCTCCTGCTGAGTTTTTCTGTACAAACACATGCAGCTCAGCGCATGACAGTGACTGTGCTCAGGATTAATACGTTCATTCAGTCTTATATGACTGTAACGTTCAGGCCGCAGTAATCAGTGACGTCAGAGTTGTTTGGATCATGATGAACTTGAGTGATTGGTGGAAATAAAACACGGCAGAGCGTTTACCCTCACTCTGACCTCAAAAAACAAGCAGGATATCCAGGAAATAGGAGGAGCTTCAGTAAATCACAATAACAAATGCAGCGTGAGCATGCTTGAATCTGCGTGCCTTCCTGTGTGTGTATGAAACTGAGAGAGCGTGGGGAACGCTGAGAACGCTGTGATTCAGGATTGTGCAAGATGAGACTGCACAGAGAAAGAAAGAAAGTCTTAATTCCCTTTTCTGTTGCAGTGCTAGTCCTTTGCATTATTTAAACTAATTCTAGCCTGTAGTAACAATGGTCTGAGACAGAACAATCCCCCATCATGGTGTGCTGTGTGACAGAATGACCAAAAAAAAAACACCAAAGCAAGACAAGATTGATCAGAACTGAGGACAGTAAAAGAGAAACTCAGTGTAGTTTAGTGTAGTTTAGTTTAGTTTATCTTAGAAGGGACAGTGCAAACTAATAAATAAAGAAGCTATAAAAATGCCAGAATAAGCCAGGAGGCTATTTTTCATCTGTGTTCTCTCAGCCAAGGTGTTACACAAGGCTTCCTAAAATACAACAAAGCAAAAGAAAGTTTAAAAGACTTCTTGGACTGGATACTGAATAAACAATTTTTAAAAAGCACAGAGGGACCAAGATTTACTGTAGAATGACTGTAACTGTGCTAATAAAAACAATCCTATGTCAATCAATTTTATACAACATTTGCATGATACAGATGTTACAGATATTCTTTACACATTTGTTTTCTGGCCTTTGTTTGTTTTTTGCAGCCTCAGTTGTGAGTAAATGCTTTTATTTGAGCATTGATGAGCCAACCACATACTACTGACACTGTCTACATCGTACCGTGATTGTCTGTTCGAAGTGTTTTACACTGTTAGATGTTTTAGCAGTCCTCGTTTACTCTGATGTCTGTGTCTCCCCCGAAAGACTCTGAAGCGTAAGGAGAAGGAGTTTGAGCACGAGATGGAGCGTTTGGCCAGAGAGAAGATCGCTACGCAGCAGCGGCTTGCCGAGCTGAAGAACGAGCTCAGCCAGTGCATGGATGTCATCGAGATCGACAAAGTGCTCCGACAGACCATCCAGCCGGAGGACGACCAGGCCTCCACATCCACCGCCTCAGGTAACAGCTTACAGACATACACGCCAACCTGATGCTCCTCTACACGACAAATTACAAGAAGAGGAGCAGCAGATGAGGCTTTCTTTTAACAGAAGGGAGGGCATGGGAGAGTTCGTGCCAGTTACGCCGGGCAAACATTTTACAAATGTTGCCAACTCCCACTGTACGAGGGAACCATGGCGATTTATGTGCCACGCTGTGCGATCTGAACGGCAAGCCACAAACTGTGCTCACACTGACCGTGTAAAATAGCCAATAAAACGGTCTGTCGGCCATGCAGACCGTTTCGGCTCTTGTCATTAAAGATTAGTTTGAAAGCTCTGTGGCTGCAGGTCGAGGAAGAACGGTTCATACATGTAAAGACATTCGGACCAAAAAGGGTTAAAAGTCAATTTCTGCAAAATCAGGTCAGTCCAAGTTTTTATTTCCTCCCCCTTGCGCTCTCCCTCTCTTTCTCTTTTACACACACACAAACACACACAAGCTAACAGGTTAGCAGCTCTGACACACTGGCTAATAATAATAATAATAATAATAATAATAATAATAATTAATCAGGCCATGATTGGTCCTCACAAGCTAACAACACCCAACTCAAAATGTGGTCAGATTCTAAAACTTCACTCTGAGTAGGGATGTTCCTATCATGTTTTTTTTTTTTTTTGAAGTGGTTTTGAAGTTTACCAATCCAATACTTTTGTTTTCCGAGATATTACCTCTGCACAGGGGGGACTTCTTTAAAGTTATGAAAAATATCTGCATCCAAGCTGCTCCTTCATGTTTCTGTTTGTTTGTTTGTTTGTTTTACTTAGCCTATTATTACATATTTAATTATTCTATAAAATAAAGTATAAAATGACAAACCCTTTAATCCTCCTCACTGTCTCAGGGGAATGTCTCCGTCCCTTTAAGAGTTCAGTGTTTGTTGCTGCGGTGCAGTCTGTGTTTCAGTAACCTGGATGATCGTCATTCTGTTGAGTTTTAATTTTCGTGTCTGCACATCTTCTGGGCAGATTACGCTTCATTGAAAAAATAAGCCATGTTGGCTTTTTTTGCTCGCAGTGACGAGTGAGATTGTAGTGAACTCAGCATCGTCTCTCCTCGGAGACAGACCGGAGAAACAGCGCAAAAGGCAAAACACGAGACTCTCTCACAAGCTGAACTGAAACAACCGCTCATAACTTCAGTATGTAACGTAAATAAACAGTCTCGTACTGCGTTTTCGTTTATGATGTGTGGTGTTTTGTGGCGGGTGGAGCTCAGCCGTTGCTCGTAAGGTCAGAGAAGAGGAGAGACAGCTGCGTGGAGCAGAGGTGATGAAGGCTGCGCTCCGCATTTCTCTGCATACACCTGCGTGACAGCTGACACAAAACAAAGGATCAGATGCTCTATAAGCTGCCTTGATCGGCCTCCGATCCAGTATTTGAGATTAGATCGGGACATCCCCAACTCTGAGTGTTGCAGCTCAAAAACCGAAACAGGTTCAGATCACACCGTCTCATCTCAGCATCGATGTACACACACACACACACACACACACACACACACACACACAATGGATCATAACATGTTGACTAACAGTTTCCTCTCTCGTCTACAGAAGGAGAAGACAACTTTGAGCAGGACATTGACGAGGACGTCCCTGCCCCTGCAGCTCCCGCGTCCCTCCCCAAACCAACACCTCCCATCTTACAAGCCCAGCAGCTCCTCACCCCTCACCTGTCAATCCAGCACGCCACCCTGCCTCTTTCTGGAGTCCTGACCACGCCCTCCCCCTCTGCTCCTCCTCATGCCATCGCGCCTGCTCCAGCCCCAGCTCCGCCCCCTCCGCAGCCCGCCCATCCTATTCAGTCGCCAGCAATGCAGGTCCAGCCCACCGTCATCGCTCACGCCGCCGTCTCCCACCCTTCAGTCATCCAGGCTGTCAATCACGGCCTGCCAGCCAATCACCTCAAGCACCTAACGCACATCGCCCCGTCGCCTGGCCCCACCGCTTCCATCCCTCAGCCAATTGCGGCAGCACCAGCTGCCGCCACTCACCAGCCGATAGCCGCCCAGCCCATCGGACACATCACCGTCCACCCGGTGGCTCACCTGGGAGGTCCCCTGCCATCCCACCTCCCGACTCTGTACCCCCAGGGCGTGTCTGTCTCCCAGCCCACCATGGTGGGCCACATCACCCACACCTTCACCCACCACACTCTGCCGCACGTCCAGGCGAATCCTCAAGCCAACACTAACGGCCCCCAGGTGAACGGCGCGGCCGTGATCAGCCAGGGGAGCCCATCACTAGGGAAACCCACAGCAGTACTGGCCCCTCACCCCCAGCTGGTCGGACAGGCTGCTGTCCTCAACCCTGTCACCATGGTTACAGTCCCAACCTTCCCCGTCAAACTGGCCTGAAAGAATAAAACAAAAAGTGATGATGGAACTCAGTCGAAGGAGAGAAAGATTCAGAACTTCTGGATGATTTTTCACACTCCTATCAATAATCAATAGCAGAGAATCTCTGACAGACACCTGAAAATTTACACACAAAAAAAAAAACATCAACTGTTTTGTCGGACAACTTGTGATGAATATCTCCAGAGATATTTCGGTCGCAGCTCTGTTAGTTTGTGAACAATAACATATAAGCAGAGTCGGTGGGTCAGGCCATTGTTTGTGAAAAAAGACTGTGACATTTGTCTGCGCTGCAAAGACAGGAACTCTGTTTTACCTTCCTTCTTGCCTTCTTCCCTCCTTCCTTTCCTTCCTTCCTCCTCTCCTTCCTTTACAACCAGAAGCACTAACATAATAAGCTCAGTTCACACTCAGGCATCAAGGACTTACCTTAACTGTTCATTCACTCATCAAGGGAGAACGCACGAGAGAGAGAGAGAGAAAGCTGTGTGTGTCAGGCTGTTGTCATGGCGATGCAGTATGTGCCCGGTTTTGTGTTCACATAATCATGATGTCACATGGGACCTTCAGGTGGGATAATGTCACTGAGGTGTTTGAGAGCAGGAGGAGGGAGCTCCGCGTGGCGTCGACCGTTTACGAGGGCTGACAGCTGAAAGTAGTAGATTCAAATCGTCAGTTTGAAGTCACATAAGACCGCTTTAAGCTGAACGCTGTTGCAGTGGCAGAGAGGAGGAGAGACTCTGAGTTAACATTATTTTCTCTCATCTGCTTTGATCTTATGAATTTACAGCTCACTGCAACTTAATGCGACACAGTCTCAGGTTTTGTTTGATATTTAGTGTCAGTAAAAATGGTTTTGTCCATTTCCAATCCCCTGCTAGGGCCAGGGGTGGACGATATGGCTCTAAAAGACAACCATGAAATGTTTGCCATAACAATATTCTTGATGATATGACAAATCACCGAAAAATATTTTATCATTAATTTCAAGAAAATACAGTTGCTACAAATAAGAGTTATAGTTATAAAAAAACAGAATAAAGGTTTTTCTTAAAGTTTTCAGTGCGGAGCCGGGCGAAATCTCGCTTTCAGCCCTGCCTGGTGTTATTGCCGTGCGTGTAACGGTATGACATCATTATGTCACCAAGTCAGAATATCGCCATCATCATGCTATGAATTCTTGCATCATCATATTTAAAACTATACAGGTATCATCTTGAATGATGTCATACGGCACACCCCTAGTTAGGGCATTTAGCTTTTTTACTAGATTATGTGTCACACTGATCGACCGGTTAAACTCGTCCAAACTTCAGAGAAATGAATCATCGGATATTTGTGTTGAACAGCCAAGTCTGATTCAACTGAGTCAAATACAGTGCTGATGTATACATAAGTTTATAATCACCTGAAACAAAGATTTGTTGTTTTTTGTTAGAATAAAGCGCGTACGTCTGCATACGGAGCAGGTCTTCTCCCACAGAGTCCACCATGTTGCTCTATAGTAGCCAAAATTGAACAAACCACACACTGGCTCTAGATATGCATGCATTTCTTTCATATTTGCGTCGACCATCGTAGTTCTACACAATTGGCGCACTGGAGAAGTTTTCATTCTGCAACCCCACTGCTGGATGCCACTTAATCAAACAAACTGGACCTTTAATCCCTTTCCATCTTCTTCAAAATGAAGGTTTCTCACCCCTGCACTTGATACCAAACACATAACGAATAGTTGAAGAAAAAAAATGAGCAGTGCAGTGATAAGACCAGCTCCAATCTGAAGCTGTTAATAATAATAATGCTAATAATAATGAATACCTCGTTAATCCAACAATGGTAAATATAAATAAAACCAAAGAAGGAAAAAGAAACAACCTCAGCATCTCAAAATGTGAATTCTGTTTCTGATAATGTGTGCAAGTGTCCCACTCAGCTGTGGATTTATTTTATCCACTTCCCGTTGTAGCTTTCATTTTAGAGAGCGATTCCAAAACAGTGGAATGTCCCTTTTTTGAAATAGGAACAACTCCAGAAGTGAGGGCGAGGGTTAAAGGTCAGTGGTTGTTTGGATTGCTCAACATACAGAAACATCTGTTTTTACTGGCCTCGTGGAGAAGTCTCGAGGCGACCTGACCTTTGCCTGCTGGTTATTGGGTTTCCTTGTAGGAAGTCAACCAAACTACAGTTAAAGGTGGAGCGACGCGTTTGAGATGAGCAGTCGGAAAGCCCCTAAAAAGACTTGAGAGTTAAATTTGGAAAACTATTATCATATAAAGATGTCGCACTCCAGTTTCGGCATGATTAGCTGCCCCACAGTTAAAAGCTTGATCAGAAGTAAAAGTTATGTTTTGGAACCAATCACGGCCTGTTATAGATCGTTTGGACGTAACTCTGAACAAGAGTCCACTTCTTAAGTTGTTAGCTTATCTTATCACAAACTCCTGAAATTTTGGAGGTGAATTTGGTTCAAAGACGGAAACGATCCCCTTCAACTGCTCTCGAAACATTCAGTGACAGCTTCTCCTCTGTGCAGAGCTTCATCCTCCTCACTCTGATGCAACAGCTCCCTCTGCTGCCTCGTACCATCCACCCCTCGCTCTGACGTTACTCACACACACACACAACACACAACACAAACTTCCTGCACAGGCTTTTAAAACCGGCAAAAAAACAGTGGAAACAAAAGAACTTAACTCAGAAACGTATGTTTATATGACATACTACATAATGAAAATCTCCAACTGCTGTGAGAATAAGAAAAGCTACTAACGGGACTTTGAGTTTAAGGTCCAGTGTGTCAGATTTGGGGGATATATTGGCAGAAATGGAAAATGATATAATATGTTTGCTTCCTTTAGTGTATATTTTCCTGAAAATATGAAGCGTTAGGATTTGTTACCTTTTAGAATGAGCTGTTTAAGTCCTTTTGTATGGAGATGTTGTACCGCAACAAATCAAATGCTGTCTCTTGACTGGGCCGTGTGTGTTTTCACATCAGCTACCGCAGTCAGCAGCCCCTCAGCGACAAGTAGCATGAAAAAACAGATTTATAAGTGAAACTGCTTTATTCAGTGTTTTTACCGACATAAATCGGTTATTTCAGAGAGGAAGAGACCTCTGCCAATAATTTGGCTCCTGAACACCGAAGGAATCCAAACCAGGGAATTTCATCTGAAATTTTTACCCTCAGACGCCAATAAATCCCCCTAAATCTCACACACCGCCTCTTAAAGATTTTTTTGTGTGCCAAACAAGGAGAAATAGGTTTTTTTTGCATTTAAAACTTTTGAAAAGTTTGGAAATAGCACAATAATATTTAAAAGACTGGGAAAAGTATTTTTTAGGCTGAATATCAGTTTCATTTTATTGGCAGCAAATGTGACCTTTTTTTCAACAGCAAATGATATTGAACACCACGCCAAACCCTCTGCTGCAGTTCAGAGAGCCAGTTTCAGAATATTTGAATTTTTAAACGTGTTGTGTCACCCACTTTTCGTTGTGTGTGTCTTTTGTGTGTGTTTGTCTATGTGTGTTTATGTTCGCATACTCAAAACGGCTCCACAGCCTTCTTGCCAGCCTATACGTGTCGCACCATGAAGTGTATCATCTGTGTGTGTCGTCAACGTCGCGTCGATCCGCTCCTCGCCTCCTCTGCTGTTTGTGTATTTTATGTCTATATGTGACTGTACTCAGTATGTTTTATATTCTGTACTATAGTTAATCCTACTGTACCTGTAGCATGGCTCTGTTTTTTGGTTCTACAGTTTGCTCTGTGCATGACGGAGTGTGTGAGCGCGCGCGTGTGTGTGTGTGCGTGCGTGTGTGTAGCAAGCAAGCTATTTTTTTACAAAGAGGTGATTTATGGTATGAGTCTGTTCGGGTGCTATCGTGTGTGCCTATACTCAGTTTTCCTGAACACTGTGACAACTCTGGCAAAACACGAACACATTGAGCGAATGAAAGAGACAAAGATTTACTGTCTGATTGTTTTTTTTCGTTTGTTTGTTTTTTTTTGTTATGTTTTTAAGTTTTCCATTTTTGTGAATTGGACTGAGACATGGAGTGGAAAAAGTAAAAAAAAAAAAAAAAGAAAGAAAAAAAGGTGATGCTCTTTTCTTGATAACATAATAATGTCTAATATTCAATTTGAGTTTTGTAATATTTGTATGTACGTATGAAAGTTTTGTAAATTTGTGATTGTATGCACGTTTTGGCATATGAGTGTATGTATCTTAAAATTTATAATGCTTGTTTCTCTTTGGTTTTGTTTTGCATGTAGATTGCCGTTTAGTTTCTTTTGTTCAAACGTTTTGTTTTTCCTGTTTTGTGTTTTTTTTTGGGACCATGTACAATACTGTATAACGTGGGCAGGATCTTGGACCTCATGCTACATTGATATTATATATGAATATAAAAACATGTTTTCCCTATGGAGAAAGTTTTAAGTTATATATCGCCTGTAAACTTTGGGCTGCCTTTTAGATCTAACTGTCCACTCTTTAAGATAACAGTGATGATAATGGATAAAACATATTAATGATGAAGAATTATGCTGATGAAATAATAAAGATTCTTAATAAATCTTATTACATTTACAACACATATTGCTCCTGTGTTTATTGGTCTTGTGTTAAAAAAAAATGCATACATCTTTTTTATTGACATTTTTTTATTCCACGTCCTTACGAAACAGCAGGTTAAAGATAAAAAATACAAAAAAAATAAAAATACAGTTGACTCACAAGTAACAAAGTAATAAAACCCAAATTAAACATCACTACAATGTCCCCTAGATGGCAGTGTTACGTCCTTGTTACTAATCAAGAGGCTGTCCTGAAAGACATTAATAAAAAACAAACTGAACTACAGCTCTTGTTAATAACCTTTATAAAAATAACTTGTCTTATTTGCTCAAACTGTCGTTATATCCTGACAGTTGTAATGACACAGATAGTTTGTGAAAAAAAACTTTCCTCTGCCTTCTCGTAATGCCTCTGATGACTTTGGCAAGAATCCTGTAAGCTTTGTGTTGGGCTACACGCCCGACATGCAATAAGCAATAAGATGTGACATCAACAGGAAGATGTGGGGAACCTGGGATCCAGACGTGCTGCATGACAACATGCAGCAAACATTTTGCTAATTTGGCCAGACAAACTGTAGAGTTTAAAGCAGACTGAACTATGTGATGCCTGGTTTTGATCTTTGTTGGCTTAAATGATGGTGACTGGATTAAACAGTTGGAAATATCAAAGTATGTCACTTGGGTCCATTCATGGTTACAGTTTCTGCAAGATAAGCAGGTAAGGAGAAGAAACCTGACGATAAACCGACAATATTCACTTTGTCAATGTAACTTTTCCTCTCTGGGAGACATAAGGTGATAAAATACTGCGTTGTCATGCAGATATTTCATATTTCAGCAAACTATGGGCACTTTGTCAGTGCTTCTGCACTCAGTTGTGTCAATGTTTGCTCCGAGTCAGCGTGTGAACTGCAGTCAAACTGTCAAACCAGGCAGCACTGATCAAATATACAACTTTCTCACTTCAAATCTTTTCAGAAACGTGTACTGTGTCTCATAACACTTGTTCTTTTTTCAGCTGTCCTGCATGGCTGTCAGGCTCAGTGGGTTGGGCTTACAGAGGTGGAGCCTGTGTGAGTCTGGAGGGATGCGGTGGAAAGTGATTAAGAGAGTTGATTTAGACCAGGTGTGGAGCTCCCGTGGAGCAGAGGGTTTTGGGAAAAAGAATGTTTCCTCCATTCCCCATGAAGTTTTGTTTCCTGTTATTGTAGGCCTGTTTTAATGTTAACATTTAAACCATGAACAGAGTGCTGAATCGAAGCAGTGTGGGATTATGCTGACTGAGTAAATGCTGTCGACTCAGGGACAGAGAGGCAACAGGTAGGCCGTCATCCCTCACCTTTAGCCTGGCAGCCGAACACTAACTCTCCAGTTATATATACAGGCAGCCGAGCCCCACAAGACCTAGAAGAGTGTTTTTCGAGAGAAATAGTATAAAATGCGCGGGGTGTTCAGCTGTAAAATGAGAACATTTTGCTCTTATCTGTGTTTTGTTTAGGCTTGACTGTTTTTAACATGCTGGTCAGGTTACTGCTAAACAGTGCACTAAAATATGTGACAGAGATGATTGACAGCTGCTTTAAAGACTTCTGGGCTCTGGTCGGTTGTTTTCATTTAGCCGCAGTCAATTCTAGCAAATGCCATTAGAAGCACTACCACAAAGGGAACAAATATTATTTTTTCAGACTACCTTGGTGTATCTCAAAATCAAGAAGAATCTTAAATGACCGAATTTCAAGGATGCTGTGTTGTGTATTGAATCGCACCGAAAGACTGCGCTAATGTCATCCTTGTATCCTCGAAGAACCGTGATTCCAGCTTTGATCACTGTAGGTTGTCGTTGGGAACAGTGATCAGACAAGGACCTCAATGTTGCTACTTTCCTTTTAATACAAGTTCAATCTGCTTTGCTTGTTGTGCATCATAAACGGCGCCTCCTCTATGTTCCCGGGCGCTCCTTGTTTGTCTCCTTTTTCGGGGAATATTTGGAGAATCAGAAGCCACCTCTTTGGCTGTGTTGCATGTGCTCCTGGACCCTGTCCAGCACCTCCTGCATCCTCCTCAGCTACAGAGGGGAACAAATGGAGTGAGCGGGTATCGCCTCTGTAACCGAGTGAGTGAACAAGAGAGTCTGTGAGAGAAACGTACCTCTTCGTCTTTCTCAAAGATGAGTTGTTCTGTTTCGGTGTCAGAGGCAGCCAGTGGAAGAGGAAAATCAGCCTCGCTCCGCTCTTGATGCTTCTCACGCAAACTAAAACACACACACACACACACACACACACACACACACACACACACACACACACACACACACACACACAGAGAAAAACCCAACCTGTGTGAACTTCTATCTCAATCATCGTAAAATGCCAGTGTGCACTTGTTGCAAGGATTTATTGTTCTATATTATATTTAAACTTGTGATATGTATTCAAATAATGGGGGTTCACAAATAAACAGAGACTCCACTTTTAATGTCTCGTGGAAGGATTTCCATCAACCAATTAATCAAACTCATTCACTATAGTTAAATAGAGGATGTAGCCACTATGAAATCACCCACTGATTTGTGGATTACTGCTTTGAAGCCTCAAGTTTGGCATTTTGGCCATCACTATCTTGGTATTTTGGAACCAGAAGTGACCACATACAGACATGAGGATGGACCTGGGGAGGATACGTGTTGCTATGTTTCTGTCCTGATTGACAGGTCGCCATGAAACTCTATTTTAACTCTAAATGGGACGATAATTAACAAAATTAACATCATGCATTTTAAAGACTTTAAATTAGCAATTGAGACCATGCTTTTACTGAGGTAATTAAGCCTTTGATACCTGAGCAAAGTGGTTTCATGTCTAGAAAAAACATGGTGAGAAGGTAATGAGCAACCAAACACAACCAGACATGGCACCAAAACTGGCAAGAAATGAATACAAAGTTAGGAAATAATTAACTGAGGGAAAAAAACAAAAACAAAACCCCACAAACAAACAAACCATTAAGTTACTCCAAAAAGTGCTGAAAATTGAAAAAAAGAGCATCTTTTACTAATTTCTTGCAATTTGAGGGACGTTTTTTGCCAGTTGCTCACTGCCTTTTCCCCCATGTTTAAAAAAAAAATCAAACAAATTTGCTCAGGTATGAAAGGGTTGAACAGCTTTCAAAAGGAGTCTGAATTCAGCACAAAAAAACTTTCTGATGCAGGTTTCAAAGGGTTGAGTCAGAAGTTATTCTTAGATAGATTTGTTTACAATCAGACTGATTTTTCTAGTGCAGTTGCCCCCCCTGCTGGTCATTAGAAAGACTGCAGATTTAAGGCACTTCCACAGAGGAAACGTCCTCTTCTTTCATATAGTGTATGATCAAACCGTGTCCTGACTCCACCCACCTGCGCTTCCTCTCCTGCACCACCATGCGGGTCATGTTCTGTATGCACTGGGCTCTGAAGTTTTCGTAGTGAATCTCTGCCGTCACGTCCTTCAGGTCCTGCATGTGCGTCCTCACCAGCATGTTCCTCAGCAGCAGGAAGTCAGAGTGAGCAGGGTTCTCCACTGCCCATACAACAACAACATGCCACTAGATCAGACAGTTTTTTCCTTGTTATCAGATAGAACCAAAGTAATGTATAACACTGATACAAAATCAGTTTCACCAAAGTAAAAATGTCCAAAGACACAGTGTAAGCTTACTGAAAATGAGTAAAATTACAAACAAAACTGAAAAAAAAAAAAAAACTACTGAGTGTGTGTTTATCTGCAGTACCTTCTACCAAACCCCAGGGATAGACACGACCCCTGAACTTGCGACCTTCACTCTCCACCTGAATGTTACTCCCAATTACTGCAAACGGGATGCTGTCCTGCAGAGAGAAGCAGAAACAATAAACTGTCAGTAGGCGGGTTTCCATTACAGATTAGCGCAAAATTTAACCGATATTTTTGAAAGGCCTATAAAACACAATTACGAGATGACTGTGTTTCCATTAAGTGATGTTACGCAACTTCTCCTCTCACAATAAGATTCCGAGAAGCACGGCGATATATGTTCAAAACATTAGCAGGTTTATTTATAATGCAGCCACCGCACTAGCCGTCATTATTTCCAATCAAAGGCAACGTAGGCTTGTTATGCGAGGGTTAATGGAGAAGCAAGTCCCTTATACGTGTGAGTGGCCATGTATGAGGTATTTCGGGGAACTGATAGTCCACAATTTCACAGAGGAATTGTAAATTCAAAACTTCCAGCTGATCCGCTCAACTTTTGAAGAGATATGCAATGCAATAACAGCTCTTGTAGTACCTGCTGCATCACGAGGGAGCCAGTTTCTACTGACAAGCACATAGCCATAGCATCATGTGACCTATAAAAGACAAAAAGTGTTTCCATCGCAGTTTTACAAAAAATGGCTTTTTCGAATCTCCTGAAATACCACGTCACGTGAGCGTAAAAACTTTTTTGCAATAAATGGGAGATTTTTCAAAATGGCCTTGTTTCCATAATGTGTATTTTATATTTGCAGTTTCAATTTGCGTAATTTGAGGGTTAGTGGAAACCCGCCTAGTCTCAACATGGCTGAGATGATACATTTCAACCTGGACAAATTAACTGAAGCACCTTGAGTATCTGGTCGTGGTTTTTAAAGTCTTCGTCCTCATCTGAATCACACTCAGGAAACTGGTAGATGTTGATCCCAAACTGCTTGATTTCCTCTCTGATCTAGAGTGAACACATTGAAACGAGAATAATTGTGACAAATAGAGAAAAATAAAGAAGACAACATTCGTTTATGGTCTCATACCTTAATCTTCTTCTTGTAGACCTCTGCTTGCGTCAGGCTGTCAGCTTTGGCCACAACAGGAACTATGTTGACCTTTTCATGCAAGGTCTTCATACACGCCACATCCACAGGCCGAAGACTGATGCATGAGTGTGTGAGCGCACACAGGCAGGAACATGCCCAAAAGACATCAAACAACTTTTAGCTGAGGCTGCTGCAGTTCTGTTTTACTAGTTTAGCACTATGTGCGTAAGTGAAACACGTCAGCGTACCCGTGGCCAAACGGAGAGATGAAGTAGAGGCAGCAGTGGACTCTGTTGTCCTGGATGTTCCTTCTGTTCAACCCGCTCTCGTCTCTGAAGTACTGTTCAAACTGCTGGTCGATGTAGTCTTCTATTGGCTTCCAGCTGATACAAACATACAATCAGTGTCTGGTACAGTTGTCTCTCTGTTCAGCTTAAAGCTGGATTTTCTAGACTGTATCTGCTCCGAGATTGTGGCTGAAGCGCTTGAGTCAAGTTTTCAAACTGCCTGTACTAAAAGAATGTCAACTCTGGCTGATAATATTACGCAAAACTGATTTCTTTCAGTGAGTCATTGCTGTGTTTCAAGTGGCTTTTTTAAAGCACCAAACAGGGGTGTTTTGTAGCTACCTGTCGCTATGGTTACAGCAGCTTCTTAGGCACAAAAAGCCTTTGTTTCCTTACTGGCACATTGCTGCTTTCCCTGCTGGAATTGTAACCCCAAGACCACATATTTTAATCCAAAACATCATCTTTTCCCAACCATAACCAAGTGGTTTTGTGCCTAAACCTAACCACAAGTTACCACAGTGTGGTAAAATTTCAACTTTTCCGCTACATAATGCAAATTTAACGTATCCTTGGTTTGGAGAAATGTACAATGCCAACATGTTTTCTGGTCCAATAGAGCAACTGTGTGACCAAAATAGCAGTGGGTCAAACACTGCTTGAAAAACACTTAAGGGTAGGCACATTTTGATGACCTCACCTTTCTGTGTTGTTGACGGCGTCTCCGAACCCTGGTGTGTCAATGATGGTGAGCCTCAATTTGACTCCTTT
Organism: Plectropomus leopardus; assembly: GCF_026936395.1. Lineage (NCBI taxonomy): Eukaryota > Metazoa > Chordata > Actinopteri > Perciformes > Serranidae > Plectropomus > Plectropomus leopardus. Next base: position 19,010,301 of record NC_142190.1, read on the forward strand.
CTCTTCAATGCTAATTGTGTGTTTGACGATGTCCACTGTTTGATCGATCCTTTCTGCAGCCACATGCATGTGCAAAGTGATTAAATCTTCGCAGGCAACAAGTTAACAGTGTGTACAAACATACACAACAACACACACACCTCAGGGTCAGAGAGTAGCTGCAGCATCACATTTTGAAAAAGAAAAATTACAGCTAATAATGTCTTTTTTTGGAGAGACCATTAAAATGCACTTTGTTTTCCCACTTCATTTACATGGGTAACATGTAGATAAATAACAGAACTTATCTCACCTTGTGCGTTAGGAACCTTCCTGTCTTTGTAGATGTCCGTGAGGAACAAACTGTTGATTAATGTAGATTTACCGAGGCCAGACTCCCCTATACAGAGAAACACACAGCCCCGACTCTTAATGTAGCATGACTGAAACATCACCTTGAGCTGTGCAATTTCTGTATTCCTTTGAATAATTTACTTCAACTCGTAAAGTCCCAAAAAATAAAGTACTTCTCCACACATAAAACGAGATGACAGAACACCTGTCTCCCAGTTTATTTTGAATCATGGCTGACAAATGTAGAATTCAGAGCAGGTATGTCTGTAATGTACACTGATGAAGGCGTTTCTTAACAATGGGCCTCATGCAAGAATCTGTATACGGCCAAATTTTCTCTTATTTTTGCTCGTATCCAGGATTTAATTTTGTTAGTACCAAATGATTTTGGGGATTCACCAATGTTGTCTTATTTTTGCTTTTCTCTTAGGTAAGAGGTAAGAGGCTTTTCACTGAGGTAAGATCTCATATATACTCTATGTTTGAGGAATTGCTGCATTTTCTTTTAATTTGATTTATTAAATTTATTTAAACCTTTTTACATGTGTACTTTTACTGTTAATACTTAAAAGCATCTTCCTAAAATCACATTTACTTGGTTTAAATTTATTTAACAGTAGGCCTACCCCAGTTTCACTACTGTATTAGTCCTTCTTCTTCTTACAGCCTTTTTTGGTGTTATGTCTCCAGTCTTGGTCATGTCTTTGCACATGGCACAAAACCTGCCCTTATATAGTGTTTGGGGGGGGCGTTATATATTAATTTATATTTACATATTTTCTCTTACCAGAAAATCAAGAGAAATTTAAGAGAATTTTGCTGCATCAGGCCCATTGAGTCTGTTAAGTGACGTCCACTCAGATGTTATCATCTGAATCTTTCTAGATGTTTGTATGTGGAGATGTGATTTGTTGTGTTTTTCTTTTTAATACTGCTTGTCTGTAATAAAATTCCCATTATGGGAGAGATGTCACATTCGGTACATTACATTACAGCTGCCTGTAAAAGTAGCCGACACATGAGGACTCACCTGCCACCATGAGCGTGAATGTGAAACCTTTCTTCACCGTCTTTCTGTGAACCTGGTTGGGCAATGTGGCAAAGCCCACATACTCCTTGTCCTGATCCTGCAGAAAGAAAACACCAACATACATTTATGTTCGTGCATATAGAGAGGTACAGTGATGAAGTTAGCATCACCCTGGTCCCAGTGGGATTTTTCTACTGGATTTTAGATCACTGCAGAAAATAAGCATACATACTTAAATGCTTTGTTCAGCAACATAATCTTCACAAATGAACGCCACTTGTTTTTTTAACCATAAATGCAATCACCACAGTCACATGATTTAATGCCGCCACCGCAACGAGGCTGTAAAACTGTGTGCGCCGTGTTAACGTTTTGTAGTCTCATTTAGCTACTTATCAGCAACCGCCTTTTTTAAGACACGTAAAAACTTCAAACTTTACAAGTGGGGTATTTGATTACGTATTTTTTATCGAAGAACAAATCTTAAAAATCTCTTAACCTCGTGTTAACTACGGACCTGATTTAAAACATCAAACCAAAAACCCACTGACTTAGGGATGAGGGAACTGGAGGTGAAAAATGCTGATTCATTTCCAAGTTTTAGGACTCCTGCACCCCTCTATTGTTTATAAAAATGATTACTCATTCATAGTGTTCTGTACTTTTGCTATGCTTCTCTAAGGGGGTTTGAAAGCAGTGTCCAAGGACACTTTTTAATTTGTTTACTTTGTTATTTGTTGGAAAAACTTGAATGCTAAAACAAATGTAACTTAGGGACCTCTGACACAGGCTCTGGCAAACACACAGACACACACCTCTGGAGAGACATAGGGGTCAAAGCGTCCCCAAGGGCTGTGTGGACGCGAGGCTGGGCTGAGTGGACAATCCACAGACACCTGAGAGGCGAGCTGCCGCCTCAGTGGATGGGACTGAAACTCTGTGTCTGCTCCCACACGACTTGGTCTATGAGGGACTGTCGGAGAGCCAGCAGCGTGGCAGGGGATGGGATGGGGCAGAGGGGGAGTCCCAGAGAGGCTGGGGAGTCTCCCGTTGGTTGTCATCCCAGTTTCCTCTGCCTCATGGTGGACTGGTGCATGGTGCTGTTCACCAGGCTGAGAGATGGGAGGCAGATCCCTCATGGCGAACGGAAACTGAGTGTCCTCCTGGTCCTCAATGGAAAGACTGGCCAACTGTGAAAGGAGGCAGCAGAGTTACACTTGGTTTTGTATGGAAGATCAAAAGTTTCAAAAATAAAATAATAAAACTCTCTATGAAAAATATATTTTATTAGGATGCCAGTTTTATAAGGTCTCAATAAGGTAATGAGCTGTTTGAAACCTGAATTTCCCTTTGGGATTAATAAGGTTTCTCTCTGTCCCTCTTTATTTTGCATCTATATAACATAAACTGTATGGTATATAGCCAATGTTTATGTGAATATGTGTGGTGAAGCATATGTAAAGAGCATTTGTGTTTGGGTGTTTATATGCATATATACCTGTTTGTTTGTATGCATGTATTCACATTTATGTATAGGCTATATGTTTGTTTTTAGCACCTTGTTTTGCGACGTTTTACAATTATACTGTGAACCCTTAGAAACCTGGATTGACATCAGCTTTCTAGTTAAACCATTCTATTGAAAACATGGTTAAAAAAGCAATGAGCAACTTGATAAGAGATGTCCCACAAATTTTCAGGTCATTTTCTTGAAGTTTTTACTACTTTCTTTGTAATTTTTGGGCCTTTTCTTCTGTTGTTGCTCATTGCCTTCTTCCCTTGTTTTTGAAAAAAAAAATAAGCCAATCTATTTAGGTTTTAAAAGGCGAATCTGTTTTATGTATAAGGTAACTTATATCATAAATAGATAATTGATATATGAACATAAATTTACAGGTGCAAAGACCAACACTAACTGACTGCTGATGACCGCAGTCAGGGTCACGCTCTCTGAGTACAATGCATGACGAGTCTTCTGTGTCTTTGGTTGTAGTGGCTACCCTTTCTTCACTAATTAGCCCTGACTTGTGATCCCATTATACCATTACAGCGGCCTGACTTCATCCATCTGTCCAGGCAGGGAGGGGAGACAAACAACACTCAACAGTTGGAGGTGAGTAAACACTGAGTCAAACTGGATGTACAAACTAGAAAGAATAGTTTTAAAGATAATTTTAACTTGTATCTTTCAGTGTGGAACTTATGCACACAAAGCTAGTGGATATCCACACCTGCTTTGGATACCTTACAGGTAATCTCCTCACAGAGGGACTCTATTTGCTACCATGAGCAGTTAGGACAGTCAAACCCCCACTTCTGATTTACACGAGATGAACATTTCTCCAGTCATCGTCCTGTTGAGCTGCTCTGAAGACAGCAGTGGCCCACAGTGCCGCTGGCCTGATCAGGGTTCATCCAGTGTCCCTCTACCTGTCAGTCCTCATTACCCACAAAGCTTTGCAGCAGGCTTAACCCAGCTTCTTATGCTCTGACCGGGTGGGGGTTTGGAGATTAACTCTTAACACACACTCACACAAGCTATAAACACTGTAATTCAAGACTATTCTACAAACGTGTCCTACCTTGTTTTCTGGGAAATTTGTAGCTTTTTTTGAGCAAAGGATGGCAGAATGGGAGAAAATATAATGTGTGTAAGGAAAAAAACAAAACAATAAAAAATGCATATAGGCTGACTGAACAAAACTGAGTGATTGGAACAAAAGATGATTGCTATTGTAATAAATAAATAAAAAGGTAAGTAGCTTTACTATACCATTTTGATATCAATAAATAAGGTCCATTCTACAGACTTAGATGATAAAATACAGTAAATAAGATGCAAAAGGGTCACCATGAATACAAGAATACAAGTGTCATACACAAATATACATCTCCACACGGATATTAAAAACGCTATAATGATGTTTCAGTTGGTTGAGCAATTTATATAGCAGAAACTACAAGTTATTTCTATAAATCAGTGATGCAGGTTGTGCATAAATAAAGGACTTCAGTCAGTTATAGACGTACCTCTCTTAGTGCTGCGGAACCTGACCGGAGACGACATGTGCTCCATGATGCATACAAACTGTCCCCAGATCAGAGGAAGAAAAACGATCAATTACAAGGTGAGTAATGCCCAAAGACCAAACTGTTCAAGACCTAGTAACATGTGGTGTACTGTGCATGTGTGAGTCCATGCATTGACTGAGCTCCGACCGGGTGCAGTCCGCTCCGTCTGGCCGCTCTGACGTGGTTTTAAGTAGACTGACAGCAGAGAGGAACCAGGCAGGGTGATATTACACTAACAGCCCTGTGTTATCACTCCAGAGCAAGATGACAACAACAATAACAACAGCCTATGTCAGGCTACCAGCGTTACTATTACCACTAAATAACACTACTAGTAGACCTACCACCACTAATAATAATAATGATAATAATAATAACGATATAGGCCTATATTTTTTTTAAACTGTTGCTACTGCATTTTTGATTATTATGATGAAAATGATACTATTCAAAATTAAGCTAGTTTCCCTCGTTTAACCCCTTGAAACCTGGGCAACTGGCTCGATTTCTTTCAAAAACACGGAAAGAAGACAACGAGCAGCGGAAGACGAAATCACCCAAAAACTATTAAGAAATTTGTAAATAAAAAAAATTGTAAAAAAGTACAAGAAAGTCGCCTAAAAATTAGTACAACACAAAACAAAACAAACAAACAAAAACACAAAAAGGAAGGTCATATGTAATTATAATAATTTTAAATATAGTTACCCTCTGGCTTTTGTCTTTTTTTTCCCCCTAAAAAATTTCCCCTAGCTTTTTAAAAACAATTTTCTACATATATTAATGTCTTCTCAATTTGAATAACTTTTTTTGCTTAGTAACGGAACGTTACTTAGCAACGCTGGGGACAGTAACGGAAGCTCCCGTGAGACAAAGTTACAGGAAACGGCTGTACGCTTTCCCGGAGGTAGGACGATAAACCAGACACGCATCGTCGAAATCCTTTCTCTCGAAAAGCCGAAATGCGACGTAAAAACATCTTCAATAAATGGTATTAATGATAAATTTCACCTTAGTGTAGCTTCTCGAAGTTTCGGACAGGGCTAAGCACGGTGTAACGTTAACGTTTGTGAGACACTAAAGCAGCTAACGTTGGCTAACCAGACGCTTTTCTGAAAAAAAGATGAGTTTATGCTAGCTTCAGTCCTCAGAGCCAGCCGTCAGTCCTTCAGCAGGTGAGTGTTTGATACTTGGTTTATTCATATGTTTTCTGTTAAAGTTCCTTTCCTGACATTAATTTAAAAAATTTTTAAAAAATCTCTGCTCATCAAATAAACATATTTATACGCTGTTTCCGTTAAAGAAAATCTCTCGTGCCTTTAAATAGTTCGGTAAAGTTGGAAAGATATTCACAGATTCGGACTTCCGGCATCAATAACTCATTAGTGATACGTTGTCAAAACATAAACGAGGCCTCTTTCCCATCGTTGTAAGGTAGACAATGTGCTACAAGCCCAGTTTTATCAAAAGTAGCTGTCTTTCAAGCTGCAGAAATAACATTGGTGTCAATGAGCAGCCGGCGGTGAGACGAGTGGATAGGGACCGTCTGCAAATTGCAAAACCGCTACAGCAGCGAAGAGAAACACTACACAGATATTCAATAACTCCACTTTTATGCACTGTAGTGTCACCAAATTTACTGCAGCCATCAACTGGCTGCTGCTGATCATACTACAACACTTGGTTTGATATTTTTTTAAAAATCTTAATTTTATGGAATTTTTATTAATAATAAAATTCAATAACTCCACTTTTATGCACTATAGTGTCACCAAATTTACTGCAGCCATCAACTGGATGCTGCTGATCATACTACAACTCTTGGTTTGATATTTATTTAAAAAATCATAATTTTAAGAATTTTTATTAATAATAAAATTCAATAACTCCACTTTTATGCACTGTAGTGTCACCAAATTTACTGCAGCCATCAACTGGATGCTGCTGATCATACTACAACTCTTGGTTTGATATTTATTTAAAAAATCATAATTTTAAGAATTTTTATTAATAATAAAATTCAATAACTCCACTTTTATGCACTGTAGTGTCACCAAATTTACTGCAGCCATCATCTGGATGCTGCTGATCATACTACAACTCTTGGTTTGATATTTTTTTCAAAATCTTAATTTTATGGAATTTTTATTAATAATAAAATTCAATAACTCCACTTTTATGCACTGTAGTGTCACCAAATTTACTACAGCCATCAACTGGATGCTGCTGATCATACTACAACTCTTGGTTTGATATTTTTTCAAAAAAATCATAATTTTATAATTTTATTAATAATAAAATTCAATAACTCCACTTTATGTACTGTAGTGTCACCAAAATCACTACAGCCATCAACTGGCTGCTGCTGATCATACTACAACTCTTGGTTTGATATTTTTTTCTAAATCATAATTTTATGGAATTTTTATTAATAATAAAATTCAATAACTCCACTTTTATGCACTGTAGTGTCACCAAAATCACTACAGCCATCAACTGGCTGCTGCTGATCATACTACAACACTTGGTTTGTTATTATTTTTAAAAAATCATAATTTTATGAATTTTTATTAATAATAAAATTCAATAACTCCACTTTTATGCACTATAGTGTCACCAAATTTACTGCAGCCATCAACTGCATGCTGCTGATCATACTACAACTCTTGGTTTGATATTTTTTTCAAAATCTTAATTTTATGGAATTTTTATTATTATTAAAATTCAATAACTCCACTTTTATGCACTGGAGTGTCACCCAATTTACTACAACCCTCAACTGGATGCTGCTGATCATACTACAACTCTTGGTTTGATATTTTTTTCAAAAAATCATAATTTTATGAATTTTTATTAATAATAAAATTCAATAACTCCACTTTTATGCACTGTAGTGTCACCAAAATCACTACAGCCATCAACTGGCTGCTGCTGATCATACTACAACTCTTGGTTTGATATTTTTTTCTAAATCATAATTTTATGGAATTTTTATTAATAATAAAATTCAATAACTCCACTTTTATGCACTGTAGTGTCACAAAATCACTACAGCCATCAACTGGCTGCTGCTGATCATACTACAACACTTGGTTTGATATTTTAAAAAAATCATAATTTTATGAATTTTATTAATAATAAAATTCAATAACTCCACTTTTTATGCTATAGTGTCACCAAATTTACTGCAGCCATCAACTGCATGCTGCTGATCATACTACAACACTTGGTTTGGTATTTTAAAAAAATCATAATTTTATGAATTTTTATTAATAATAAAATTCAATAACTCCACTTTTATGCACTGTAGTGTCACCAAATTTACTGCAGCCATCAACTGGATGCTGCTGATCATACTACAACTCTTGGTTTGATATTTATTTAAAAAATCATAATTTTAAGAATTTTTATTAATAATAAAATTCAATAACTCCACTTTTATGCACTGTAGTGTCACCAAATTTACTGCAGCCATCATCTGGATGCTGCTGATCATACTACAACTCTTGGTTTGATATTTTTTTCAAAATCTTAATTTTATGGAATTTTTATTAATAATAAAATTCAATAACTCCACTTTTATGCACTATAGTGTCACCAAATTTACTGCAGCCATCAACTGGATGCTGCTGATCATCATCTACAACTCTTGGTTTGATATTTATTTAAAAATCATAATTTAAAATTTTATTAATAATAAAATTCAATAACTCCACTTTTATGCACTGTAGTGTCACCAAAATCACTACAGCCATCAACTGGCTGCTGCTGATCATACTACAACTCTTGGTTTGATATTTTTTTCTAAATCATAATTTTATGGAATTTTTATTAATAATAAAATTCAATAACTCCACTTTTATGTACTGTAGTGTCACCAAAATCACTACAGCCATCAACTGGCTGCTTCTGATCATACTACAACACTTGGTTTGATATTTTTAAAAAAAATCATAATTTTATGAATTTTTATTAATAATAAAATTCAATAACTCCACTTTTATGCACTATAGTGTCACCAAATTTACTGCAGCCATCAACTGCATGCTGCTGATCATACTACAACACTTGGTTTGGTATTTTTTTAAAAAATCACAATTTTATGAATTTTTATTAATAATAAAATTCAATAACTCCACTTTTATGCACTGTAGTGTCACCAAATTTACTGCAGCCATCATCTGGATGCTGCTGATCATACTACAACTCTTGGTTTGATATTTTTTTAAAAATCTTAATTTTATGTAATTTTTATTAATAATAAAAATTCAATAACTCCACTTTTATGCACTGTAGTGTCACCAAATTTACTGCAGCCATCAACTGGATGCTGCTGATCATACTACAACTCTTGGTTTGATATTTTTTTCAAAAAATCATAATTTTATGAATTTTTATTAATAATAAAATTCAATAACTCCACTTTTATGCACTGTAGTGTCACCAAAATCACTACAGCCATCAACTGGCTGCTGCTGATCATACTACAACTCTTGGTTTGATATTTTTTTAAAAAAATCATAATTTTATGAATTTTTATTAATAATAAAATTCAATAACTCCACTTTTATGCACTATAGTGTCACCAAATTTACTGCAGCCATCAACTGCATGCTGCTGATCATACTACAACTCTTGGTTTGATATTTTTTTTAAAAAATCATAATTTTATGAATTTTATTAATAATAAAATTCAATAACTCCACTTTTATGCACTGTAGTGTCACCAAATTTACTGCAGCCATCAACTGGCTGCTGCTGATCATACTACAACTCTTGGTTTGATATTTTTTTTTAAATCATAATTTTATGAATTTTTATTAATAATAAAATTCAATAACTCCACTTTTATGTACTGTAGTGTCACCAAATTTACTGCAGCCATCAACTGGATGCTGCTGATCATACTACAACTCTTGGTTTGATATTTTTTTTAAAAAATCATAATTTTATGAATTTTTATTAATAATAAAATTCAATAACTCCACTTTTATGTACTGTAGTGTCACCAAAATCATTGCAGCCATCAACTGGATGCTGCTGATCATACTACAACACTTGGTTTGATATTTTTTTAAAAAATCATAATTTTATGAATTTTTATTAATAATAAAATTCAATAACTCCACTTTTATGTACTGTAGTGTCACCAAATTTACTGCAGCCATCAACTGGCTGCTGCTGATCATACTACAACTCTTGGTTTGATATTCTTTTTAAAAATCATAATTTTATGAATTTTTATTAATAATAAAATTTAATAACTCCACTTTTATGTACTGTAGTGTCACCAAAATCATTGCAGCCATCAACTGGATGCTGCTGATCATACTACAACACTTGGTTTGATATTTATTTAAAAAATCATGACGACAGCCCAATTACCAAACAAAGATACGCCTTGGTATTGTGTGATGTGCAACAGCCATAGCTGAAGAGGCTGTAGGCAAGATAGGCTCTTATGATCAACAGGAGCCGGTTGATAGTTGGACAAAGTTTCAATTTTCTACAGTACACAAGAGGGAAGTTATTGAATTTTATTATTAATATAAATTCTTTAGAATTATGTTGTTGTTTTGTTTATATATCAAAGTGTTGTAGTATGATCAACAGGCTAGATGATAGTTGAACTGAGATTTAATTCTTCTACAGTATGTAAAAGTGAAGTTATATGAATATTATTAATAAAAATCATACAGTACATAGAGTGAGTTATTACATTTATTACAAATAAAAATTCCATAAAATATGATTTAAAAAAAATATCAAACCAAATTATGGCTCGTGAAAAATTATAAAAATTAATAAAATTTTAATAAAATTTAAAATTAAATTTTTTAAACAACAAGACATCAGATGATGTTGCAATATTGTGACACTGCAGTACATAAAAGTTTTGTCAATTAGAATTAAAATTCTTAAAATATGATTTTAAAAACCAACAACCAAGTTGATACAATAAGTAGTGATAACTGTGTGTAAAAATTCTTAAATGATTTTAAAAAATTAACCAGCAACAAATAAAATTCATAAATTTTTAATAAAAAAATTATTATAGTTGATTTAAAAATACTGCAGTGCATAAAAAATGTGTAAAAATTCTTAAAAAATTTTTAAAAATGTCAAGAATTTAAAAACAGCAGACATAAAATTTTTCAGTGACACTGCAGTGATAAAGTGATTGAAAAATTCATAAAATATGATTTTTTATCAAACCAATGTATGATCAACAACAGCATGATAGCTGCAATAGAATGATTGATACTATAAGACTGATTATTGAATATCTGTGTAGTGTTTCTCTTCGCTGCTGTAGCGGTTTTGCAATTTGCAGACGGTCCCTATCCACTCGTCTCACCGCCGGCTGCTCATTGACACCAATGTTATTTCTGCAGCTTGAAAGACAGCTACTTTTGATAAAACTGGGCTTGTAGCACATTGTCTACCTTACAACGATGGGAAAGAGGCCTCGTTTATGTTTTGACAACGTATCACTAATGAGTTATTGATGCCGGAAGTCCGAATCTGTGAATATCTTTCCAACTTTACCGAACTCCTTTAAATGCCTTAGATGTAACTTTACACCTTTGCCTCATTCAGTATGCAGACTATGAATATGCAAATTACTATTTCCACTCATCTCTCAGCTGCTCTAGCTAGCATGCATCCCTGTTCACCTTCCACTTACTGCTTATTGAACACACAAACCTCTGCTTGTAAACAATAATAGAGAACATATATTTTGGATTGACAGTGTTAACTAAAAACGAATAATGTGTTGCTAATGTTAGGAAAGATTGCCAGCTCTGAAAAGTTGCAGTAAAAGGGAAGCTTGAGGCTAATTTATAGTATCTGAAAGTGTGTGTGCGTCCGCTTTTGGTCTGTGTGACTTTAATGTTGTCATCCACCTATGTTCAAACTGACCCAAGGATGTCCAAAAGAAGGTGGGACAAGCCTCATGAGAACTGTGGGGTATGACACATGCACCGTGTACCTGTGTACCTCAGGTACTAAGCCTTTCAGCAACTTCAGACCAGGTTTCACTGCACATATATTGTACCCCGATGATGTGATGTCATTTGAGACCATGGCTTCTCCACTTTTAAACTTCATGCATGCATGTCGCCCATTTTTTCTGACTGCTTGGACTGTAGGCATAGCAATGATTCTGACTGTGCATGCTCCAGTCTCTTGTTCCACACTTAAGTCCAGTCCAAAACACTTCTGTCAAGCCAGTCACACCTGCCCCACCACAGTTAAGTTAGTTTCAAGTTGGATAATTGACAGACATTCACTCCAGAACCCAGCAGCATTGTTTAGTTTCACTTTCACCCAATGTCGCCAGTAGGAGAACCTCCTAGCCCTCCTGTTTACTGCCGAAGGCAGACATGGACCGTTTATTGTACTATGATTAGAACCACGTGCACGTGACCGCAGTTGTCCATGAACGTGGAAAGTTCTACTTTAAATTATAAAGAACCGCCTTAGAAAAAGACTGCATTTTACTACATTTTTACTGAGATGATTTGACGCCAAACAACAGTGATTTAAACTCATCACATTAAATTTGTTTCCTCTATTAATTTAATTTATTAATTTGTACTTTTATATGTTCACAGCTCAGTATGTTAGACATGATCTGAAACTTTTAAACAGAATATACATAAGGCATTATGATAAATAAATGACTCATGCAGTTTAGCTTTAAGTTTAAAGTGCCATGTGATTCACAGCTTCAAGACTAAGTTGACACCAGAGCACAACTGATAAATTGTCTGTCCAAATTTAGCTTATCACTGCTTATATAATAATGGTTGTTGGTTGATATGTATGTGCTTGGCAGCTGTCAAGCAGCATATAAGTCATGTAAATATCCCATATAAATTTGAGTTTTATATCTCTGCAGGTTTTCCATGTATTTGTCCTCTACATACAGTTTTATGACCCTTCCATGTCTCTCCCAGTGTTTGAAAAGGCACAAATGTCCTTATAAATTGTTTTCATCTGTGAAAACTGTGCTTTATAGGTGGTGCTTGGTCACGGCCATTAAATAAACGCAATCAGAGAAAAGAACTGTCCTCTGTAGATCTGTCCCAAAGTGCTCTGCATGTCCTTCTGGGCCTGTTGGACCGGCCTAGCAGTGAGTTGTTGACCTGCAGCCGTTGTGAGGGCTCATCCTGGGTGTCCTGTCCTATGGGGTTATTGTGTTCATAGGTTTCAGACCCATTCTCACCCAAGGCTGTTTTCACAGACCTGCAACACGTCTGGCTCTTGTTTTGTGCGTGGTCCTTATACTCGCTGCTCGAACAGGAGTGGCCATGCGCAGTCCTCATGTCATGGTTGTCATGTGTGTGCTGCTCTCCGTCCGAATGGCTTTCAGGTGTGCTGTTTTGGTCTTGGCTCTGAGTGAGGTGATTAGACTCTTTTTGGTTCTTTGGGTTGTCCAAGTGTCGCTCGTGGTCGGGGCTCTGTCTCACTGGCTGCGAGCGGTGGGTTTGTTCATGAGATTCAAGGGTTTTGTTCTGGTTGTGATTCTGCCAGAAAGCTCTGCGGAGCTGCTCTAACTCAGAGAGCAGAGGCAGACCGATGTCCAGGTGCATCAGCAGGTTTTCCAGCCATTCCTCCAGCTTCGAAAAGGAAGGACTGAAAGACAAAAGGTCGTAGTGTTACATGATCCACTGCAGTAGTGCATTGATTAGATAGTTAGTAGGCTATTTTGTACTGTATGAGTTTAGTTTGTTTGTGTAATACAATTACTGTATGTGGGCTCACACATCTGTTATGATACAGTCACTTTGTACACCGTTCACATCAGCAGACCAGAAAATTACAAGACTCTTATATTTTGCTAGAAATTTCTTCAACATCTTTACACAGGATTCAGTGTTTATGTCTTTTTTTCACTAGCCTGGTTGGGCAAGTAGGTCAGAAATATACTTGCTTTATCAATTTTTACTTGACCCCAGATAATTTTTAAAAATGATTTATTAGTGGCTATCAAATAACAACAAAGACTAATGCTGCATTTAGATTATAAGTGGCACAGCAACAGGCTATAATTCATTTTCAATGCATTGTCATCATCATCATGATCACTTCAACAGTGACTCTGCAATAATGTAACTGCTTATGTGTTGTTGCTAGTTGTGTGAACACAGAATTAAGTTATTTATCATGCAATCTTAATTTAAATAAATGACTCAAAAATGACCCATTTTATCTGCCTTGCTTTCAGACTTGTGGCAAACAGCACAATACATAGTTGGATTTTTGCCCACACCCTCTAATGCCACTCATGTAAACTCTGTTTCCAGGATAACTGAAATGCATGCTTGGGCTTTTATAGCTCATAAACTTTGTCTTTACCCGATGCCATGTTTTAACGAGCGCCCGGTCAGTTCTGCACCAGTGCAACTCTCAACAGAGATGAGAGTGAAACCAAAAGTTTATTTCATACCGTTTATCAGCATCCATGTCACAGCAGAGGACACCCAGCGGCAGGAAGGCCGAGGGGCACTGTGGAGGGTGGAACTGCTGCAGGAAACTGGCTACATTCAACCCAAAGTCATTCGTTCGAGGAAGGTAGTCAGGATCAGCACTCACTCTGCCTATTATCTTAAAAGAGGTAGAGATAAATAATTACCCACTCAGCTTTAAAATTAATGAAATGCTTGATTAATGAAAAATGGGAATAATATAGGATTGATTCTTCAATATTTACACATTTTAACTCAGGTTCCTTAGATCTGTCATCACCTCATTTTTTAGTTCTTAAATTAAGTGCTTAATATTTTCTTACCTCGCATATCATAATACCAAAGGAAAAGACGTCCACCTGTTCGTCATAGCTTTTCCCTGAGAGGTGCAGAGGAAATATTGGAAAATTTGAACCACAAATTTACAGTCTCATATTAACACACGCTAAATATGGAAAACCTGGCTTCAGTGTGCTGAAATCAGAACTGCTATGGACCTTAGAGTAATATCAGGTCTCGTGCACAGTTTCCCCCTTTTTTTGGATATTTTATGATAGTACAGCACATATGGTATCAAGAGGGTAGTTGAGGTTCGTTAACACTGTTCGGAAACTATATGTAGAAAAACATTCTCAGCAAAATGTCATTTACTAGATTTTTAAAAATAAAAAGTAGATGAAAAAGAAAGCTTTTTCGTTTTTCTTTTTTTTTTCTTTTTTTTTACAAATACAAGTATAAATCCAATGTGAGTCTTTATGCCTCTGCTGTTAGGTTTCATATGACTCCAAAGTTTTTCAGTCATGATCCAAAATACTGTGCCAGTTCCATTTGTGTATCTCTTTAAGGACAAGATTGGAAACAAACAAACCTCACCAATGGACTCCAAAATTGGCTTTAGGTGCCCTGGAGGTCCTCTGTTCATTCAAAGATCGGTGATACCCTGCTATAGTATATTTGAACCCGAAACCTTGTGTACTCACCATTGATCATCTCAGGAGCCATCCAGTAGGGGTTTCCAACTACAGTGTAGCGCTTTCTTCGGTCTGGCTTGCGGAGCTCTGAAAGTGTCCCCTTCGCAGGCCTTTCCAGAGAGGATGTCGTGCTCTGATTTATCTCCTCCCTCACCAGCCTGGCCAGTCCAAAATCTGCCACCACCACTGACTGGTTCTAAACATGGAGAGAGAGAACGAGATAAAATAAATGATAGAGGGTAAATTTGCTATTTTCCAATCTAGATCCTATTTCCCATATCTTTGTGCCTAAAAGACTAACAGGAATAACAGTTTTTGAAAATGGTTAGAGTATTGAGCAAGAACACTGCAGCCGGCAGCGGCGAAAGAGGCTGCAATGTAACCACTCATGGCATACGCACTGTTAGTTTATTTCCACTAAATTGAAGTTGTATAATTTTATAATGTTATGAAACACAGAAGCTGGCTATAGCTGAGAGATTATCTTGTTTATGAGGACCTACAAAATTTTAATCATTTTGAAATGTTTTAAACAATTTTAACAGACAAAAATGACATAGATTTAAGAAATGCACATCAACACTATCAGGTTTTTCCAGGTTACATTATTGCTTCTTTTCTGGATGATACACTGTCCTGTACATTTGGCAGACTTGGAGTCAGCTACTAGAAGCCATCCCTTGTCTATTTTTACAGTAATTCCACAAATTTCTTGCCTTACAGTGTGGAAATTGCCATTAGATGTGTTTGTATATCCTACAATTAAGATATCTAACATGTATGATGAAAACACTTGTTTACCTCTCTGACCAGGCAATTGTGTGAGTTTAGATCTCGGTGGATAACATTCATGGAGTGCAGATAGGCCTTAGAAAGAGAGATGTTAGATATGTCAGGGGAAGTTGGTACCAGATTAAGGAATGATTTTGCATATTGACTTTAAAAGACTCACCATTCCAGCTGCAATGTCTTTGGCATAACTTACTCGTATACCCCAGGGAAAATCCTTGCCCTATAAAAAGCAAGTTTATTAGTGACATACTGTGTCTGTGTACTCTGAAATCACTCACAGTGAAACGTGAAAACATTTTTTAACTCACCATTTTTGTGATGGTTTCTCTGAGAGTTCCTCCTTGGATGTATTCAGAAACAAAGTTTATCCGTTTGTCTTTATAAAATAGACCAATAAACTTCAGAACATTGGGGTGGTCCAGACAGCGCATCACCTTCACCTGTAGAAAGTGAGAAGGAAATGTGGTAAAACAAATGCCTCGTCATTGTAGCAATATGGAAATAGCTCATTGATAAGATAGTCACCAACCCTCTTGATGGTGTAAAATTGTTTTTAAAATGAGTTGCAACCTAAGATGGGCTTTAACTGTGACACCCATCTTCCTGTAATTCAAAAATAATTCATGCTATCAGATGTCTATGTAAGCAAGTTCGAATAAATCATAAGAGAAAAATCGCATAAGATAAGGAGATTGATAACATTTGAGATTGTGTGGCAGAATGGGTTCTGTTGGTTTAACCAACGTTTTAAAAAACGGTAAACATTGCAAATCACTGCCAGTGGTGCTTTGTAGTATTTCTGTGTTCTGTAATGTCAGTGGAGGTCCCCTGGTAGCATTAGTCTTGTGTGAATAATGCTTCATACCCCTTAGATTTAATCTTTTGTATCCCTTTAGCAGTCACCTAAATAATGTGGGTACACTTGTAGGTACATTGGGTATTTCCTGCTTCTTACATATTTCATCGTGTTACCTCTCCTGCTCATTTTACCACTTACCTCCTTTAAGAAAGTCTTCTGTGTCTCTTCGTCAAACCTAATCAATTCCTTCATCACCATCACCTCCCCTGTCTCCTGATGCGTTACCTTGACAGCAGCAGGTTTAGCATAATGGTGATTAAAATCAATATTACAAAGAAATGACAACTAGGGTTAGTAATTTATGTATTTTGAGAAAGTCATCCTTAATAAAAAAGGACAATGTGATGGAGAAATGTAGTGGAGTTACCTTGACAGCCTGTCCAAAGAAGCCCTTGCCAAGCACTTCTCCATGGATGAGGTCTGAAGGTCTGAAGATGCGATGGGTCCGATCTCCAGGGTCCACACGAAGAGACTCTGAGCGCACCATGTCTCTCCTTTGAGATAAAAGTGACAGGGCTCGAGGGGACAGAGGACACTTGTCTATACTGCAGCTGCGCCTGAGAGAAAAGAAAGACTCAGACATGAGGCGGGTTTTCATTTACCCTCAAATTGTGCGAATTGAAATATATAAATTCCGCCTAATAGAAACATGTCAATCTCAAAAATACTCCCATTGATTACAAAAAAGTTTTGACGCTCACATGAGGTGATATTACAGGCCATTCAAAAAGCCGTATTTCGCAAAACTGCAATGGAAACATTTTTTGACTTCTATAGGTCACATGATGCTATGGCTATGTGCTTATAGGAACTGGCTCCTTCGGGCATGATGCAGCAGGTACTACAAGAGTATTACTGCATCACATTCAAAAGTTGAATGTGATGCAGTAACACTATCACCAAATCATGGTGATAGTCCATGATTTCCTCTGTGAAATCATGGACTATCACCTCCCATAAATCCCTCATACGTTGCCACTTCCACTTGTAAGGGGCCTGCTTTTCCATTATCGCTCACATTACACGCCTGTGTCACCTTCATTTGGAAATAATGACGGCTAGTGCGGTGGCTGCAATGGAAATAAGCCTGTTCATTTTTTTAACATCCATCGCCATGCTTCTTGGAATGATATCGTGGGGGGAGAAGTGCATAACATCACTCAATGGAAACACAGTCATCTTGCAACTGTGTTTTATCAACATTTTAAAAATATCGCTTAATTTTTGCACAAATCTGTTGTGGGAACCTGGCTAAAGAGAGAGGGGAGTAATGAATCCAGCTGAGAGTCAGCACTTACAGAATGTGTCTGGATCGCATTCTTGTGTTTCCCTGGTGCTGAGGAGGTGAGAGGCTCATTCCTGGTTCATCTGTCTCCTCCCCTGGACTTGGCTCTTCCTCCACACTCGGGAGTTTGTGGGTTGAAGACAGTTTGTCACGGACGCAGGGTTCAGAACAGCTGATGTCGTCCTGGTGATTGTTTGAGCGAAGGATCTCATCAGAAGACTGCGGGTTGTGTTCAATGGTCAGCTGCAGTGGTCTGTTTGTGTCCTGGATCACACAGTTTATCTGCAGGAAATATGTGGTGTTTGGCAAGATATTAGTTTTTCTGTCTTACCAGTTTCTTTGTTTTTTTTTTTTTTGTTTGTGTGTTTATTTTGCGGATGCCAGGAAGTAGTGTTGTAGTACTTAAGATTGGTCTTGGTCTTTAGACCAGTCTGGAGTCCACTTTTAGTGGGTCTGGTCTCATCTCAGAATCAAACTCATTTTGACTCAGTTTTGTCTCTGTCTCGGACATAGTGGACTTCAAATTTTTTATTGAGACCTCAGCTGATTTATTTGTTAACATAATTACTGTCATTGGATGTAAAACTTCCCTCTTCAAATCAAGCCAATCATGTAAATCATTTGTAGTTTGCTTTTTTTTGTCACCAATAACGGCTGCCACCCTTCCCCTCCACCTTTCACTCATGTGGGTGCAGACCCATGAAGACAACACGAAGAGAAGCAGTGTGGTTGTTTGGGAGCAGAGATGCCGATGGCTGGGACAACATCAAACTTCTATTGGTTGTCTTGGTGGTTCTATTGGTGTCCCAGCACACTCTGGTCTTGGTCAAGTCTTGGTCTCAGTTATTATGGTCTAGACTACAACACTACGGGGAAGCGTAACCGCTTCTCATTTAGTTATGACATTGCTGCTGAGTCGGTGGGTGGTTTGCGGCCTACCTCTTCTGGGGAAATGTTGTGGACAGGGATGCCATTAACCTCTAGTATTCGGTCACCAGTTTGGACAGAGGACAGCAGGTCAGAGCTGAGGGAAGCTGAGTCTAACCTGAAGCAGAGAGACACCGGGTGAAGGAAAGGTGGGACAAATGAGACAGAACGAGCGGGGTTGTTGGATCAGAGTTTAGCTCTACCTATGTGGAATACTAACCCTGTCACAGTGACAACAGGGCTTTTTTCTTGGCTAAGGTCGGTGGCTACAGTCAGCCCTCGTTTGCTGCCTGCATGGGGAGGGAGAGACACCAGTGCCACCATGTGGGGACTCTTCGTGAGTGGAGAAGCTGACCTCGCAGATGAGTCGACACCCTGACAGAAACAGTGGCCACTGCAGAATAGACAAATCAAGAAACTGAATAAAGGTCACTCATCAGAAGCATTAATGAACAATGCAATTTAATTTCACTTAATTTGTGGCTGACTAAGTTGTTTGTCCAAATGCAGAAAATTAAACAAAAAACATTATCTTTTTTCTTCTTTTAGTTTCAAACTTACCAGTAGAGTTTTGTGCGTTCGACTAATGTATAGGTGTCTCCATCTCCAATGAACATTTCACAGCTCATACAAGTGAAGCATTCAGGGTGGTACTTCTGCTCTCCAGCAACCTGTTTATACAGGGAGGCAGTGTGAGACACAACGCAGAGGACAACGGCATGATATTGGTTTTTACAAGACGATGTCTGGTGGGGTCAGACTTAAGGGACAAAATACAGCTCTTAATTTGCAACAGTTCTGTCTGTGCATCCCTGCATCAAGGCATTGTAGTGTCAGGATGTTATTAGAGGATATCCGCTGGTATGTGTGTCAAAAAGTAAAAAAGCATTTACTTTCATACCAGGAGACAGGAAGAGACAGGAAAGCTTTGAGTGTATGAATACTTGTCGTAGCATGCTGGGATTCTGTTATTCTTGTTATGATATTCGATCCTGTAGAGATAACTGCCGCACTTCAGTCTGTGAATATTGCATAATGTACATATTTGGTAGTTGTATGGCCCACCTCTCAGTTTGAACAAATGATGGCTTTGAATGATAAAAAAAAACAGCTATATTTAAAGTAGCTCACCAACTAGCAATCAATTTGTTACTGGCTGAGTTTTGAATGTTTTTTTTTTTTTTTTTTTTACTTCTGGAAATTACATTTAAGCTTCAAAAATCATGAAGGTGGTAAAGATCATCTTGCTGAATTTTTTTTTTTAAATATTAACTACAAAGCTTGTTTTCTGCAATAATCCAGAATTCAATTAAAAAATTGGACTTGAGTATAGATTGGTGTACCATGCATGGGTACGGTACACAGTGTTCACACTAATCAAATGCACTGGACATTGGGGTCAAGTGTCCTTGAATCCAGGCCTGGGTCTCTGACGTGAAAGCCCCCTCATTTTCAGTGATTATCATGTTACCATAATGAGTCCTGTTGCGATGGTCTCTTTGCAGCCGTGGCAGTGCTCTCCATAACGGGCCCAGTAGTGCTTCTTACAGTAGAGCTGTCCCTCTCTTTCATAGTACCAGTGAGACAGGATGCAGCCACATTCAGAACACCTAGAGAAAAGTGGGAGGCAACAAAGAGAGAGAGTAGGGTAAGGAAACAAGAGAACATGGAGACTTAGAGCGCATTTTGGGCAATGGATACTTCAGAGGCGTGTTTGAGAAAGTAACGTGAGCCTCATCAGTGATGGAACATTTGAGACTTGCAAGGAAAGTCAACCTTTGAGTTCGTCACACACAGCAACAGTTACAACACTTCCAGGTCAGTTGGATCCGGGGCTGGATATCGTGGTAGCGATACCGATACTAGTAGAGTACTTCATTTGATACCCATATTGTGAATGGAGTGGCCTGTATACTATAAAACTAAAAAGTAATTACGGCACCCAGTGTGCTGACACAGCACAGCACCCTTCTTTATCCTCTTCAAACAACCCAGCTGGCAGCCAACGTTGTTAGACATTGATATTTTGTTGAAATTTAGGTTTTGACGCCTGGTGACCAGAGAAATTGAAGCTGCAGTTGCTGTTGAGTGTGGGGAAGGTTATGAGAGTCAATCTAGCTGCAGACACACAGAGACAGGGCTAACCAGAACACCAGAAATACACTGCATGCATAAGCAGCACATGACGGCAAGCTCACAGAACAGCAGCATGTTTTACGCTTATGGTGTTCACGCTGGCAGCATTGCTGCTGTGACGCTGTTGCAGGGCTGCCTGCTGCTATGAGTACTGTATTTCCAAATTTCTAAGCACAAATTCCACTTATTTATGAAGTCATGCAAGCTCCTGCATTGTCAACAACAAGTTCCTGCAAAAGTTTCACAATGAAATGCCTTGTGTCAGCAACTGATGTGATTCTGTTGACAGAGATATTGTCAGAGGACTTGTATTTTGAAATGGAAGCAGGAACGTTTGAGTAAAACATATATGTTTGCATTTCCTCATCTCTGCGAATGATAAAGACATTTAAAAGTGTATAGAAAGGTGGCATAGAGTCAATGACATTATCAAAACGCCATTTTCACTGTCTATCTCTGCTGGCAACCATACGCAGCATGCAGAAAAAATTGACAAGCTCCCATTTCTCTAGGTGTGTCGTGGCTGAAAGGCAACTGAGATGCATGTGAGCAGAGCTGCTCATGCAGGCAGTGGGATTGCTCTGACTTGTTAACAAGGACGTCGAAAAAAAAAACCCAACAGGTTCAGCGAGGCTCATGCACTGTGTTCCCGAAGTAAGCGTCATAGATACATAGATAGATAGATAGATAACCTTTTTTGTCTTACCCAAACGGTGACAGACCTTCAAACAGTTTGCATAAAACTCAATTAAAACACCTAAAAACAAACTTAAAAAACACACTTTAAAAACACACAGAAACCCCACACATGCAAGCCGTGTCAGTAGTTACTCTCTTCACGGAACAGCGCCCCCCATAAAGCTTATAATCAAGGAGTTTAACATGGAGCTGCTTTGGTGTCAATGTGTTTGTTGGGACAGGCATTGTGTTCGATATTAGCTGCAGCAGGAGCTGTGTAGCTTGTGCCTAGCGGGCAGGCACTGAACTGAGTGTTAGCCAGGAAGATAGCAGCTCTGTAAATGGCTAACAGAGTCAGTTGGTTTAGCAGAGAGAGGGGACGGTTTGGGATCAGACCACCGGTGCAAAAAGAATCGAAAGCAGGTATCATTTGACTGCAGAAGTGTCAATACCACTTGGTACTAAGCTGTTTCGGTGGATACCTTTAAGGTAGCGAGTACGGATACCAGCACTAGTTATACCATAAATGATTGTCTTTAGTGTAGATGGTTTTTTTTTAAACACACTTGTATTCTGTGTCACTGGTACCCTCCCTTCCTCTCATGAAATCTTGGACCCCACCTTTGTTAAATGTCAGTTTCATGATTTTGTTAGTCACTAAGTTCAGCATGAGACATCAAGCTGCTGGCTGTTTTTGTCAAGGAAGGGAGGAAAAAGTTTTCTTCACAGCAGGCATCATGGTGAAATGATGCATTACAGATCATGAAATGCTGATGTCACCATGACAGAAAGCGCATTCAGTCAGATTATAATCTAATACTGCAGCTTACAAAAGGACTACTCATATAGGGTCAGTCACAAGGCAGCTTCCCATGGGTACACCCACTCAAAGATTACAAAAGAGAATGAAACAAAGTGAAAACATTACAACAGTTTCAAAAACATTCGTTTCTTAAATTCAGCGCAGCTTTTTCACTTTCAGTCCTTTAAAAACTGCAAAGTGAAACTTTTAGTGGCATCCTGGCTTAAACTGAATGAAGAATAATACACATGTGCAACAAAAAACCTGCTTCCTTATCTCTTCAACATTACAGCCGGAGTGGGAGGTGACTTCCTGGACAGAACACAGCTCCGTGTTTCCTCTCTCCCAACCTTACTGTAAATGCCATGCTTTTCTTACAATAGAGAATAAAAAGGTTGCTTTTCTATTGAAATGGAGCAATTTCTTCTCAGGAAAAAGACACTCAGTTATAGCATCTCACAGTGATAAATCACATAATTTTGTTAAAATTTTAGAATGAAAGCTTGATTATAGTTGTAAAACAGTGAATTGTGTCATCAGTGCAGTTTTAAATCCTGTAAGAACTTTGAGTGGCAATAAGCATGTTCCTTAATACAGAAACTAACAATTATTTCCATTTTATTTTCTCAATTATTCACTTAGTTGTGTGGTCAATAAAATATTAGAAAATGAAAAAAATGTCGATTTCCCCAAGATGATGTGAGCAACCTAAAAATACTCAGTCCATAGTCATAGAGCGATGAAGAAACCAGAATAAAAGAAGAATTTAAGAAGCTGGAATCAGAGAATTACTCAAACTGATTATTATTTTTTTTATACTTTTCATTTTCCGAAAGAACACTGAAATAGAGTTAAACTATGCAACTACTACTCAAATTGATTAATCGAATATCAGTTTAGTTGGTGATGACTTAGTTTGACAAAGTATCAATAATTGTTGCATCCCCACTGACGCTCCATGTTACATGGTTTTATAATGTGAAATCAGTCAGTCAGCCTGTCATTTTATTATATTTTACTTTCTTACTGCTTACTTATATTGCTCTGTTGTAACTGCTTACTTACTATACTGTTGTGTGTTGGTTTTTTTTACCGATACATAGTAATATTACCTTGTGTGTTTTTTCACTAACACTTCCTGTTTGCACTGTCCCTTTGCGGCTGTACTGTTGCGGATTTCCCAGAAGTGGGACGAATATAGACTATTTTATCTTATCTTGTCAACAGAGTAGCAACATGGTCATCTATGATTATTACTTCAGTGGATACTGTGGCTTTGCTAATTAACTTAAGGTTCACTGCAGCTCATTATCAGTACTGCTTGAGTAAAGTAAATACTCACAGGAGTCTGGAGTCCTAACACAAACTATTTATGCTCAAGATACAGTGCACTATGGAAAGCACTGCCTCTCTTTCATTGCTGAGGAAATAATTAAGTAATAAAACCATCAGACAGCTGCAGGTTTATTTTTGACCTTCTGTCTTTGTTACTGTGCTGCTAGCAACGGATGTGTGGTCACATCTGTGATTCCATCTAAACATCTGGTTGTGAGAGAACTCAGGCCTAATTCCTCTGTTTTCT
Source organism: Plectropomus leopardus (assembly GCF_026936395.1). Taxonomy (NCBI): domain Eukaryota; kingdom Metazoa; phylum Chordata; class Actinopteri; order Perciformes; family Serranidae; genus Plectropomus; species Plectropomus leopardus. The sequence goes on from NC_142190.1 coordinate 19,034,244, forward strand.
ACTGCCACCAATCTCTTCACATTTTTCTGTTTCTCAAGTATTCCCCTCATCTGTCTCATGCTGCATCTTGCGCTTATCTCTAGCCACTGTCCTAAGATCTGTTTCTGTATCACAAAAATTTAAGCTGCAGACGTACCAGCACCTGGTGTACATAAAACAAACATGGTGTCAGGACATGAACGCAGGTCAAATGTCAAGAATCAGATGACGTATTCTCCTGTTGTGGTTTCCGCCCTGCTCTGTCTGTGTCGCCCTGCTGGATTTCCTTTAAATAACAGTAGTTTTTGATCTAACTGTATTGTGTTGGATGCAGGGTTCCTGCAGATCCTTCAAAAGTCTGAAAAGGCATTGAATTCATTCATCTAAAAATAAGGCTATATTGGTATTATGTAGACTAACTCGTCCTGATGGGAATCCAAGCAGTGGAATCTCACATCCATATTTAGAAACACAAAATTGCCCAGAAAAGTGCCCAGAAATGCCAGATATTTCCCACTTCTGTTGGTAAACCCAACACACACTTTTATGATATATGTTCATTGTCTTCTGTGTGTTCCAATCTAAAAAGGGATGTTTTTTTCAACATTTACCATATAAAATCTAACTTTTTCACTGGACAATTAAAGTTACGTTTTATGTTACATGAAACATTTGGACAAAATAAAATTCTCCTTCTTCAGTTTTTGTTATGAGAAAATTGCTGTTAAAATTAATTCCGAGTGGCATTAAAAAAAGTCTTAAAAAGTCTTAAATTAACCTTAAGCTGCAGGAACCCTGGTTTGGTGTTGCAGGGATTTGGTGTTATGATATGTATACTGTATCATACATGTTTTAATAATATAGACCTGGGAAGGACTAGTTGTTGATGGGGTAAACAAATGGATACCAAAAAAACAAACAAAAAAAGTTTACTTATGAATTGTACTGAAGCCTTGGATACCAGGCAAGGCAGTAACTTTGTGATTGTTTTGGTTTGATAACTACTCATACACATACTAATAGTTAATGTGAAAGTAGACAGAATATCCAAGCACAGTTACTCATGTTTGTCTCAGCAGTTGTGTTTGAGGAAGTACTACAGATGTTGATGTATATTTTGCTCAGACTCTCTCACTTCCACTCACTCTTTCATACTTTTTCTTTCTTTTCTCTCACGTCACACAAATTAATGAAAATTGCCCTTACCGTCCTTTCATTCCTCTCCGAAACCTCTGGTCCCGTCGTGACATTGTGACCTGTCAGTTCACCAATAGACAGTCAGAAAAAATCCACTCAGTTAAGAAAGGAGCTTTTTTCTTCATGTGTTCATGAGCAGATTCTTCATGTGTTCTGCTGTTATCGGCAGCAGGCGTTGTCTGTTTTTTCTTCTTTACTCTCTCTCGCTCTTCATGTGCTCAGAGGCTTCCTGTACTGTTAGTTCCCCCTCTAATGTGCTGTGTAGCTGTGTGAGAAAAAACTCTGACCTACTGGCACCAGCTGGCCAGTCTCCCTCTGCTGGCTGCTCAGAAACAGACATATCCCAGTATAGAAGTTCTGCTCCACCGTCCCTCTCCTGTTACTTCCAGTATGTAGACCTCTGCAAGATACAGTTACACTCCTCAACAGAGAGTGTTGAGCTCAACATGAGTCAAGAAAAGTCAGCGTTTTTCTCAGAAGTGGTGTAAGGGAGTCTGTTTTTTGAAATGAGCTCTGTTCCCATTAGTGCAGCCATAATCTCTTTATGAACGCCCCAATTACTGCACTGTCCAGATCATACAGTAGAGCGCTTTATTCGTGTCACACACACAACAAACAAAGACAGAGAATTTAGATAAAGCACAAGGAGAACAGCTCAGAAGTGGGAAAATAAAAACATTCAGTATGAACCTTAGATGCCCTCAGAATGAATTTCAAGATTACTGCAAGTTAGTCGACAGCACTTTAGATTTCTATATGCAAACATTGTTCCAAAGTATATTTTCTAAAATTAGTGCAGCCAAGTTTATATCTTCAGGCTGTAATTCATACTAATGGTGTGCCATGTCTGCAGAAACATTTTTTTCATTGCACAGTGCAGGTCTTCAAACTGAGAGACAGAAATAGGTGTGTGTGGATGGGTGCTTCTATCACTGAGCTGACACAGTAAAACCATTAGTAAACCATTAGTTAGTCTGCTTTAAAAACTGCAGTATACAGTATGTGGATTTCTGCTACAGTGAAGATCAGTTCTGGTCTTTGTGATATGTCCTCTGTGATTAAGTCTCCATGTTTGTTTTTTTCAGCCCAGTCGTCAGAATAAAATGTTGGCATGTTTCTACAAACCATGGACATGTTCAGGGCTCCCGTGGTCATGGAAAACAAGGAAAACGTCATGGGATTTTACATCACATTTTCCATGCCTGGAAAACTCCTGAAGTTAGAAAAATCATTTAAAGGTTTAGAAAAATCATGGAATTTTGTTTTGTGTAATGAAATTGTTACAGTAATTTTCCGTGGATAACCTTGCATGTATTGTAAAATGATGGCAAATTCATTTTCTTAAGTTGTCGGTGTAACGTTACTCTAATATGCATCGCTGTGTTACAACTTTTTGTTTATCATCACAAGTATTTCTTCATTTTCTCCCCCCAAAGTCTTAAACTCCACTTGCGTTAGGCTGTAGGAACCCTTTTGAAAAGTCACGCTAAAGTTATGAAACTTTATATATGAAAATGTGTGTGGACTCAGTATGATTTTTATGTTTGACGTAGTTTAAGTTACACAAGCATAGTTTGACATCAGGAGGAGCAGGTGATGGTGGACGGTGTGACGCACATATGAGCAGACCAGTGTTCACGACCAATAAAAGCAGATATATTTTAACGAGAGTTCAGGACATGTCCAGCTGTGTTTGTAGTGACTAGACTGAGTATTTTAAGCTGAGACATGATATTTTTCTAACCCCTAACCCTTACCCTTTTGTGCCTAAACCTAACCACTTGTTAAACAGAATGTAAAAACAAATGTAAAGGAGGTGGCCTTTGGCTAATTGGTAGTGTGCGCACCATTTAGACTAACTCCTTTGAAGTGGCACAGGTTGCGACTCAGATCTGCAGCCCTTTGCTGCATGTTAACCCTCTCCCTCCAACCTTTCTTGTCTATCTACAGCTGCCTTATCAATAATGGCAAAAATCGCCAAAAACAATCCTAAAAAAGAAGGAAACATAGTGTTTCAAGATATCTGTTACATGTGAAACATACAGATGCAGACTGGGTTATATTGTTTATGCACAGTGCTTTTAGGACTTACTGGTCCAGTCATTGATTGTACCTCTGCTTTAGACTTCTTGTTGTGTGTTGTTCTTAACTTTAAGGTGAAAAATGCTGCAGTGTGTATGCTTTACTGAGTTTCGATATGTGTCACCATGAAGATACTGCTTGACTGTTGCTCTAACTTTTTTTAGTCGTTTGTTGTTTCCCCTTTTCTCAGCCTAACTTGTGGTTATCACACTGCCACAGCATATCAACATATTTAAACCAACATCTGCCTTTGGGTGTGCAGCTTCCTCCTTTTACGTTGTGCCAAAAACTCTCCTGAGTGTTTCACATTTTATGCATGTGAAACTTTGTCAAATATTCAAGCTACTTTAAAATAACAATAACCTGAAACAGTTGTCATTAATCATTTCTTTATTTCAGAGAGCATTGTCTGAAAGTGTACAAAAGTGCATCATTTTCTTCATAGGCCACATAAAGAAGAACACAGATGTTAAAAATACATGTTGAGCTACATGATAGAGACAAAGGTGAGCTCAAATGTAAGATGAGATTCAATTACACTTTTCTTATCCAAATGACATCAAAGACTACATCGTGATTCAGCACAATGTAGAAAACAAAGCACTTATATTAATTGTAGTAGTACACAAGTTTAAACACACATACACACAATAACTCAGATATTTAATACTGTATTAATGCACTTGAGTTTGTAAAATGAGACTAACTAGATAAAGCACTCAGCTTTTTCTGCTTTTTGCCAGCATAATTTAAAAAGACTAGAAAATATGAACGATTTCCCAACAGTGTTATTGGAGGTACATTAAAAAAATAAAATAAAAACACAGTAATCAATGCTCCTCAGATACCACTTAAATGCATGTATTCACCTCATATTACCTCACATTTAGCTTCAATGCTTTCCTTAGCCACATAGTATAATAAAAATACATTTTTCTAATTATGAAAAAATAAGTATATTTACCAAAAGTTAACACTAACAATAATTAGTGTTATGTAGCTATAAAGTGGTGCCTTTAATGTTGTGCATGGAGTGGAAGAATCTCATGAGTGTTAACAGCAGAGAAGTCTCCATATTTGTATGTGCTGATGAGGCCTGAGCTCATTAAAATAAACACAGACTGTTTTTCAGGGATCAGATAATGACCAGTCAAAACACCAGCTACAAATAATCCACTTAGTGTCACTTTTGTTCACAGTTCCTCCAAAAACCAGCCGTCTGTTACTTTGTCTGTACAGATTATCCAAGTGTTTGCACTTTGATGTAAAAGCTAAAAACAGTGAATTAATAAAACAAACATTACAATCTGCAGACCCAAGGACAATCCAGTGTAACTGGATAAAAGTGTGGCCTTGGAGCATAAAAAAACGAACAAAACAAAAACAAACACTGTGTCAGCATGCAGACAGGTCTGAAGGAGCTGCCCTGAGGGTGTCCTTGGTATCAGTCTTCACCCAGAGAATTCATGGTGATACTTGAACATGTTGATGTTCAACAACAATAAACAAAAACTGTGTTATATAGTACAGCTTGGCCCCACAATTTTATTTCACTGGTTCTCAGCCCGATAGTCAGCATCCCCAGGGGTAAAATGTCATCATAACAAATGTATCCCCTGTAGGGGTGTAACGATACATAGATCTGGATTGATATATTGATTCAGTGATCAATGATCCAATATTATTGGTGCAAAGTGAGAACATGGATACATAACATCTTTAAGATGCGCCTTTGTTTTTAAAATCCCACGGCAGGTAACCATTTGCGTCCAAGCACATCTGCTTTGTAAACATTCAGAGGCAGTGGCTTAGTGCTAGTCAGACGATGACAGGCTGCCAAGAAAGAGACAATGATCATATTTGCTAATGTGGTCTCAGATCGATCCAAGCCCTCTGAATTGAATCATATTGTGGCACACTTTGGGATATCAGCCAGAATCCTTATTAGTGTATCCTAATGAAATTGTGATTTACACCCCTAATTCCCAAACTTTTTTGCTGCATTTTCTTGTGGAATGGTGGACAGGTTAAAATTTTTCACTGAAGTTGCTGAATTATTGGGAACCCCACCCCCCAAAAACAAAACAACACGTAGGGGACAAATTTGCCCACAATCCTGCAACAGAGGCATTACCTTGTTTCAAAGAATCATGACCCTACCAGGCTGAGAACCATTGCTCTTTTTGAAAGAGACCCTTGTATAAAATCTAAGCAAATGAAAAGTGTAACATGTGGAATGTGTTGAAGCTTTAGCTCCCATGGCAGGTAAGACATTTACAATCTGTGATCAATGCAATAGCACCACTGTTGTTTTAATGAGGTCACTTCCTGTCTGTTGGTCTCTCACTTCCTCCTTCGGCCACAGTATTTACCCTGACAGCCAGCGCCTAAGTACCAGAGCAGAGAAAATGAGTTTTCACTTGACATACAGCATGCTAATTCTGCAGGTAAACACTGCACTGTAAAGCATGTTAAGCTAATTCAACAAATAACAAATAGTGTTAACCAAAGAATTTGTTATACAAAACAAAAAAGGCAGTAAGTCATCAAGTTCTTTCAGCTTTACACTAACTTGACACTGCCTCACTTAAAAAGGGTCAGTTCGTCATCTACCACACAGCCACATAGTTCCTGTATTTGTGGCTTTGAGACAATGTTGCAATTCTTAAGCATGCAAGTTCTCTGGAAACCATTTTTGTGCCAGACTTCATTCAGAGAAAGCAGTGCGAAAATACACTAGAAGCTGCTCTTGATGGCTTTTTAGAATTTCAAGTGTACAGGGATCATGACTGAAGTAGATGGTGTCAGAGGAACATTAATACAATTCAAGTTACAGCATGTAAAGGTAGAAGAACTTGTTGTATACATTTTTTTACAGTGTATACATGCACACTATAAAGCAATAATAACATAACAATGTGTATGATGTTTACCTCTGTAGCCTCCGGCTCCTAGTAGGGCCTGCATGGCTGCATATTTGGCTGCCTTCTGTGCCTTGGCTAATGGACACAAAAGTAAAAGAGAAAATTATTCTGCAGGTATAGACTTCATTTTTCCAAAACAAATGTCATGTTATTTATTTAGTTAATAATACAAGTACAAAATATCAGATATTCAGATATTCAGATATTCAGATATTAATTTTTCTCCCCCTTGGTGCTTAAGATTAAAAAAGCCTTTAACCCTTTGAAATCGAGAGCAACATAATTCTGGTGCGGCTGCTTTTAGACGCCTTTCACAAGTGTTTATACCTTCAAGCAAATTTTTGTGATTTCTTTCAAAAACATGATTTTTAAAAAGTTAGGGGATGATGTCTAGTGGAAAAAGAAAAAAGTTAAGGAAAAATGTCTAGAGAGAATAAAAAGCTAAGAAAAAACTGTATAATTGTCATAATAACAATTATTTTTCCTGGCCATTTCCTTTTTTGTATACTTAAAAAAACAAACAAAAAACTAATTTTCAGGTTATTTTCCTGAACTTTTACTAATTTCTTGCAAAATTTGGGGTCATTCTTTCATTGCTTATTGCTTTGTTAAAACAAGCCAAGTTTCAAAGGGTTAAACTAATATTAAACAGTCACCGTAAGAAAGAAGAAAATAATCAGTGATTGTCTTTATCAGCATTATGTGCTATTGTGTACCATGTGTAGGAATGGGATATCTATGTGTTAATGTTGGACATATGTGTGTTAAGATACTGAAGCTAATTAGAGCATGCATATCCCTGAGGACATTGTGAGTTTTCTTACATTTTTGCCCGGCCCCTGTATATCCTAGAGAACAATAACAGGAAGGACAGAGTCATAATGAACAATTGATAATCTTCACAGTGGTCTCATTTATTATCTCAGCAATGACATGAATGAAAATATGCACACAAAAAAAGAGTTCACCATGCAAGGCCAGATACTCAGGATAAAAGCATTGTTCGCTACATCTTCAAGTTAAAAAAATGCTTAACTTTTTCAAATTTCAAAAATAATATGTTAGGTGTCAAAATAAGAGTTTGAAAGTGTGTTTAAGTTATCTCATCTTACCTGGATAGCTTCCACCAGCCAACCCACCAAAGCCAGGGCCAACACCCCCTGTTGGAACAATTGACACATTACAGCCTGCATCACAATGCACTTTTCTGAATAGAGGAATAATTTATTGTACAGTGGACTGGATTTTGTAAATGCATTTGTTTTCAAAATTCAAAATGTAAAAATGCAAATGTTCCTGCTCTCAAGGTATTGTTCTGTGTTTTAACAGTGCTCAACTTAAACTGACCTGGTAAGCCACCTGCACCTCCTCCTACTCCCTGACCTGTTCCTACAGGACCTCCTGCCCCTCCTGCTCCTCCTGCTGCAGTACCTGGACAGGCAAGTGAGTATAAACATGTAGAAATCAGTCAAGCTCTTAAAACCTCCAGACACAAAATGTAGCTTAAGCAGAGAGAAGGCTTTACGATTTAAGATTTTTCATGTTCAACAGATATCATAATTTGAAACATTTTAAAAACACAATACCAGGCACATTTTAGTCGTACATGAAGTTTTGCTTGTACAGTTCATGCTCTGCAACACCTATGGTTACTTATTTTTAGTCACAAAACATAATGACTTTGGCCAAAGCTTCACTGTGCTTCATTTGCTCTACTGTGCCACCAAGTGGACAATAAATGTAAAACAGGCAGAGTGATTGTAATGACGGTAGTGATTCCAGTTCATTATGAATAAAAAACGCACCTGAGCCTCCAATGATGCCTCCTGTTCCTGTGCCTGGAAGCCCCCCTGCTCCACCACCTGATAACATAGACAGGACTGAATTAAATTAGATGGACTACAAATGGTTGTCGGGTAACATAATGGATAGGTATCTCACCAAGTTTATTATCTTAACACATGAGGAAGCAAAATACAAATCAACAAATAAATATGGAACAAAGATGGACACACAAGATTTTAGGTCTAAACATAAGATTTAAGCTTATTTTATTTTGTAACCCAAACTTTTCACCACACAAGATATTATGGAAGTGGCATAGTTGTTTAATTTATTCTGTATGGTAAATATCCTGTGACCATAACAACTTGCATCAGTAATTTTTTTAAAATCAAATGTTTACATGCATCATTAGACAATTTTACCTGGTCCATAGCCAGTTCCTCCCAATGACGATCCAAAACCTGATTTAGGAGGCTTCCTTTGCCCAAGTGCTTGACCACTAGGTCCAAATCCACCCACACCACCAGGTCTAAAACCTCCTGGCCCTGTTCCAGCACTTCCTGGGCCATAGCCACCAGTTCCAGCACCTCCTGGGCCATAGCCACCAGTTCCAGCACCTCCTGGACCATAGCCACCAGTTCCAGCACCTCCTGGACCATAGCCACCAGTTCCGGCACCTCCTGGGCCATAGCCACCTGGCCTAACTCCAACTCCACCAGGACCACCTCCTGTACCTCCTCCTAATCCTCCTGCTGGGAAACAGATGTAAATATATGACCATGACTATATACTACATAAATGTAGAAACAAATTCAAGAAAAAACATACATGTAGAAAGATATTTACCATCCCTAATTCTAACCTAAACCTTACCTGATCCATACCCAGCTCCACCATAACCTGGAAGAAGTAGATGGGAATGGTCAAACAGAGTTCTGCTAATTACTTCTCTTATGAAACAAAAAATCAAATAGGTGTCTCCATCAGTGCAATGAATATGTGTATATCACCTACATTACAGGTTTACTTGTATGATCATTACTTACCGGATTTAGGTTTTCTTTTTCCTAATCCTTGCCCCCCTGGTCCGAATCCTCCTGTGCCTGTGCCAGCACCACCTGGTCCGAAGCCTCCTGTTCCTGTGCCAGCACCACCTGGTCCAAAGCCTCCTGCTCCCGTACCAGCACCACCTGGTCCGAAGCCTCCTGTGCTTATACCAGCACCACCTGGTCCAAAGCCTCCTGTTCCTGTGCCAGCACCACCTGGTCCAAAGCCTCCTGCTCCCGTACCAGCACCACCTGGTCCGAAGCCTCCTGCGCCTGTGCTAGCGCCACCTGGTCCGAAGCCTCCTGTTCCTGTACCAGCACCACCTGGTCCGAAGCCTCCTGTTCCTGTACCAGCACCACCTGGTCCAAGGCCTGCAGGCCCAAAACCACCTGGTCCATATCTGCCAGGTCCAGTACCTGTTCCACCAGGCCCAATCCCTGAACCGAGACAGCAGGTATGGATTTTTATTAGGTGTGATGCTGGCATGCACAGCTGTCTACCTTGAACTTTTGTCCTCTGAAGTTCCCTTTTTTCACTCTTCTATGAATGTTTTGGAGCAGAGGCTTTTTATATGGCAAGCCATTTAATTGCTTTACTTTAAAGCATGTAGAAGAGGTACAGCTCAAATCAGGAAAGTCAATGTTCAATCAAAACTAGTCTAAAAAATAGATTTACATATATAGATATATACATGCACAGTTAACCATGACATAAAACAACAAAAGTGTCCAAGAAACACTACTACCTCTGTTTTACTTTCCTCTTCACTACTTGATCTTTATTATGCTTCTGCACAGACAATAGCCGAGGCCGGAGGCATTACGTTTTTTGGGTTGTTTGTACATCCATACAGTGATATCGTGTTGACAAAATCGATGTATGTCCATACATCCACGTCTCTATATGTCCATCTCGAGGATGAACTGATTGGAATCTGCTAGTCGAAGGTAAAAGGTGTGTTTTTGGCCGTAACTCAAGAACTGTGGGTGCCCACCTTGAAACTGTGCAGATTGTATAGATCTGTGAAAGATATTTCTTACATCTGGCGAGATGTGTGTTAAGCATCCATGTTTTCACAGACATGGATGTAAAATGTAAGTGCATCTTGACTGGTGCACAGAGGCATACAACCTTATGGCAGTACTTCTATTTGCATATCAAACAATGATGTTCTCCAAAGTGCCCAAATGAAAGACTTTTGTATGAGACATTTGTATTTGTAATGATCAGATAGTTACATTTTGTTTTCATGCACAAAGAGAAAAACACAATCTGTACATTTTAAGGTGTAAAAGCATTACAGTGACATATCTTACCTTGCCCATAGCCAGCTCCACCCAATGAGGATCCATAGCCTGTTAGACAGAGAAAACAGCCAGAATGTGTCGTCAAACAAAATAAATTATTAAATGTTGTTACTGGCAAAACACACAACCAGTGGTACCTGATTTGGGTGGCTTTCTTGTCCCTAGTCCTTGACCTCCAGCAGTGTAAATGCCAGGAATTGGTCTTGTGCCACCAGGTCCATAGCTTCCAACACCAGCACTGCCAGGACCAAAGCCACCTGGTCCAGAACCAACTCCACCTGGTCCAGAACCAACTCCACCTGGTCCAGAACCAACTCCACCTGGTCCAACCCCGTAGCCACCAGGCCCAACCCCAGCACCACCAGCTCCTGCTCCATAACCTAAAAAGAAATATTGGGTCAGTTTTAGTTCTGTGTATAAATGCTTCTGTGTGTACTCTAAATATTTGTCAGTTCTTATCCTACTTTTTGGTGGTTTGCCAGCGCCAGTACCCAGTCCTGGACCTGTGCTGTATCTTGACCCTGGATAACAGAGCAGATAAGACGGGATAAGTAAACCAATATTTCAATTACATGCTATTTAAATGAGACATGTTCTTTTTCCATTAGAATTAAAACAAATTAATAGTTCACAGTCACAGTACAACATAGTCATAGAGGTCAACTTACCACCTGGACCAAGTCCACCACCATATCCCCCAAGTCCACCTCCGACACCACCAGGGCCAGCTCCTATGCCTCCCCCCAAACCTCCAGCACCAGTTCCAACCCCTCCCACACCGAGAGCTCCAGCACCACCAGGACCACCACCAATGCCTCTGCCTCCATAGCCTCCAGGTCCAGTTCCATATCCACCAGGCCCAGCTCCATAGCCACCTGGGCCAGCTCCGTAACCCCCGGGTCCTGCACCATAACCTCCTGGACCCACTCCATAACCACCAGGCCCAAGCCCACCTTGGCCTCCTGCTCCGAGGGTTCCATATACTGATAAAAAGATGAAACACTGAATATATCATGTATATTCTTTGATTGTGAAAGCCAAAATATGTCTTTATTTAAGAGAGGAGAATCCAGTTGACAGTTTATCGAACCTTTGCCTGATTTTCCAGCCCCCTGTCCTACTCCAGCTCCAGTCGGGTAACGAATGCCTGAAAGTGATAAAAATACAGATTTTAAGGTATGCTTCAGTCATCTGTTTGCTATAACAAGGATGGCAAGGGAAGTGTTAATGAGCATACCTCCACCTGGTAAAACTCCAAATCCACCAGCTCCATAACCTATGTTGGATGAAGTATAAAATGTACAGGAACCATTTTAATACAGGCATGAATGTTTGGAGTGAATACACAAACATCTCAGAGACTATAGTATGGTAACAGCTCACTTTTTCCTGGTTTAGTGGCTCCTGTTCCTATTCCACCAGGCCCACCAGCCCCTGGTGCCAAGCCTGCTCCTCTAGGACCTCCTCCAACTCCTCCCATTCCAGGGCCTACTCCTGCCATTCCATTCACTACTACAGGTGGTTTTGGTGTTCCTCCTACTGCACCAACTGCACCTTCTGGCCCAACTCTAGTTCCAGTAGCAGGACTGTCTCCTCTTCCTGTGCCTGTTACGCCACCTGAAACACCTCCTGCTGTTCCTGCACTGGTGGGACTCGCTCCTACTCCTCCAGGTCCTCCACCAGTGCCTCCTATACTGCCTCTCTCTCCATCAGGACCTTCCTCTCCGTCTCCTTCACCTGGCGTGTCCCCTCGGGGGACACCTGCAGATAGAACACAGAAAGACACCAGACTTCTATTTCAGTGTAGAATTAAAAGTGGATCAAAAACAAAGTCACTAAATCCCCAAACTACAATATTACATCCAAACCGACATTACAAAGAAGAGTCCTGGTGAGTATTCTTCATTCTTAATTTAGCCACCACAAAGTCTTCACTAGTCTTCCTGGGGTTGACAACAATAACAGCAATGTCACCTTTTCTCCTACATCATAAAATAACTTTTTTCAACTAAGACCCTATTTTCTTCGTTTTTTTGTGTCACTTGTGACACAAAACTGAAGACAGCCTTTAATGTGTCGTTTCTTCCGAAACATAATGAGTTGCGTTAGGCTGATGTAAGTTTTGACAAATGGGTCCTTAAAGGGAGAAAAGGCAGGACTGCTGTTTTTAATATAATAGTTGGCTCCTTGGCTTATGATAAGTCATTTGAGATCATACAGTATTTTACTTTTTAATTTTCCCATTAGGAATTTGCTATTTGGTGATAGGTGAGCACTATGAGAAAGTTATCCTTTATTTCATTCACCTGGGGGTTTGAGAGGTTTGGCTCCAGGCAGTGCCCCACTTGAAAGATCACCACCAGAACCTGCAAAATTATACACTGAAAGTTAAGAAACAACAGACAATATATAACTTTGCCGAGAAGCAACAGCAGGAATCATAGCTGTAATGGGTTAGGCAAGGAAGTGCTCAATACTGATGTGTGACTTGTTGGAAATCTCACCTCCAGAGGGAAGTCCTGTACCACCTTAAAGAGAGAGAAAATCAAGAGAGATACCAGAGTGACAATCTAAGTCTGTTAATACTACAGGAAGTGCAGGCATCACTAACATCTCATATATATTTTAGTGTGTGAGCCACACCAGACTACTTACCAACACCTGTCCCAACTGAAACAAGAGTAGAAATACTGGTAAGAGAAAGCCTTAAAAAACTGTATGTATACTAAACTGAAGAGGTGACGGAGGTTTACATACCGCTTGGTTGCACAACTCCACCACCAACTGTAATGACAGAAATACAGGTTTTCTTGGGCATCGCTCAATCAGAAACAATTTTGCAATAATTTTTTTAAAGGCAAATATGTTAGTTGCAAGCTTCAGTCATTAGCTGGCATTTGTCTACCATGCAGTATTCAGTGGTGCCAGTTTTGTGATAGAAAGTGTGAAAAAAACACTCACTCTCTGGTACAGGTAAACCAGTGATAGCTGTGAAAGCAGTGAAGTGGAGAAATATTGTGATCTGCATCAGGATTAAAGAACATATTCTGCGATAGTGTGATGTGCCACTGTCAAAGCAGGCAGATTTTAAATTGTGCTGATGCTGTTTTAAAGTCCAAAGTCTTTTACTGTGCAATAATTCTGTCTGTCTCACAAGTAACATCTCAGTGTTCAGTATACTTTATGTTGACTCACCAGGGGCAGCTCCTGTGGAACCTGCAGGATGTGAAAACAAAGTGGTGAATATTCTGAATTCATTAATACATAGGAAACAAGTGAATTTGTTGATCCCCGATAGATATTACATGCAGTACTTGAGCTAAAAAGAAACATGGTGTAGAATCCCTTCAAATAGTGTGGAAGTTATTGCCTTTCACTTTAGTTTTGCAAATAGACAAACGAACATTTAATGTTTGTAAGAACACTGCGATTAATACTTTATTTGGATAGCTCACCCCACAGATAGTTTATAAAGTATTTGTTACTTCTCATAATAATCATCATAAAAATTATAATAATTTAGTTTAACTTGAATCATTCACCCAACTTATCCAGCATATGTTAAGTGAAATAGTTCAGTTGAATTATTCTAAGAATATGTTGATATATGAATTGTTATTTACTCTATTGATAATCTGTTTAACATCTACAAAACTGAGCAAACAGTTGAATCTCAACAAATAAGCTGTTGAAATGTTGCAAATACACTATAAACTATCTGTGGGCACAAGTTACAAATAATGTTTTACCTTTTCAGGGTTTGTAATCATACAGTCCAAATGCTGTAACACCAGTAGAGTACAAAAATGTGTATAGGACCCCTTTTATATCAATGCTAGAAAAAAAAGTATTAATAACGTGTAAATGGCCACATGATGGCACTGTTTGTAAATCTTTTCTTTCCAGAAGATTTCATTGAAAGCTGCATCATGTTTTTTGATTATGTGTGATTGTGTGTAAATTCAGACAGAAATGGACGAACATGCAGTGCTTGCACATAAACATGCAGATCTGGCTATGAAATAAACGCTGACCTGGCACTTCCGTCCCATTTATGCCTGTTTAATAAAAATGATTAAAAACATAAGAGTGGGAAGACAACATGGATGCGACTGAATACAGAGAAAAATTAAGACAGCAAAACGTTTTTCCACCTTACACATTTTTATTTATGCTACTACCAAAGCACTCCTGAATTAATTCCAAAATAATGCCTTCAATTACACGAATATGTCATTCAATTTTGTAGTTTCAATGACCAAAATACCTGGTTTTGCTCCAATGATTGGGATTCCTGTTCCAGTCAAGCCATCTCCATCACGTCCTGCACCCACCGGTCTGCCAGCTACACCAGTACCTCCTATTTTAATACACACACAGGTGTGGACACTTTTTTAAAACAGGATGTACAGCTAAGTGATGGAAAAAAATGTGTCAAGAACAATGATATTTATATTTAGTATAGAGTTGTGTTCCTTAATCTTCACAGGTGTTTGCCACTGAGTGTGTGGGCCTTTGTGTATAGCCGTCAGATTATTACATCCCTGGACCCTGACTTTGATTGTTTGTGGTAAGTGTTGCCATCTCTGCACAAAATCTGTGCATGATTTCAAGGTAAGAAAAGACAGGTTCTCAAGTTTAAACACACCTTCTCCTCCAGAGCTTCCAGACCCCTCTATCAAACTGCCAGCACCACCATCGCCTGAAATAAGGTCAAAATATGAAAAGGACTCAGATTTAAAATTAGTGCCATATTTATAAAACAATGGCAAAATCATGTACAGGTAAGCCAGTTTTCTCTTGCTTATTGCTCTAATTTGGAAGCTCACCTCCATCACTGTCTTTTCCATCCTTGTTATTTTATAGTAAAACTAATGTACTGCAAAAACTAAGATAAAATGTATTGTGATAATATCTGACTTGAAATGTGTTTTTGGCCCCGACTGCTTTATGCTGACACTGAACAGATACCTTCTGATCCTGGAGCTGGTGTGCCTCCTGTGGCTCCAAGTCCTCCTCCTGACCCAGCAGACATAGTTTATCAAATATTTTTAGACAACTGATTATATGCTTAATTATTAATAAGGTGTGTTCTTAATCATCATAATAGAAGCTTACCACTGGGTCCAGCTGTTGTCCCCGCACTGCTGCCAGTGCCAATGCTGGTGCCATTCACTGAAACACCAGTGCCGGTCCCTGTATCAGGTCCTGCAGAGCTAGTCCCTGTAGCAGATCCTGTGGTGCCAGTCCCTATGCCAGGTCCTGCAGTGCCAGTTCCTACTCCTGCCCCAGGTATAAGTCCACCAGGTTGCCCTACAGTTTTATAAAGGAGATCATCAAATTCAAAAGAGGTGCTTATAACAGTTCTATGCTTCAGTTCAAACAATTATATGATTAGTATACATGATGTTCTACTTAACAGAGTCTTGTCAATTTTGGTTTGATTTTTATTTGGAATTGTACAGCATGGAAACTCTCACAAGAATAATGACAAAAAAAAGCCCACGGGATAGCACCTCAAAGCATTACTAAAAAACTTATTCTCAAAGTGGTCATCAGTGGAAACAGCAAACAATACATAAAACTTCCATAGTGATCCATTGTCAAAATACATCTTACCATACTTAGCAGCTTTAGATCCAGCTGTGCCATAGCCTGAGGATCACAACAAATAGGATGTCTTAAGTGTTGAGTACTGATTGAAAAAGAGAGATTTGTACAGATGAGATAAGCAATTTAAGAATTAACTAAACCCCCAAACCGCTTTTTTCAGCTGAAAATCATGATATATGGGTATGTAGTAGTATTGTTGATTTATTCAGGTCCAACTCTTGACATTTGAGTGCAAAATATTAAAATTTTACATTTTGTGTTAGAAACACGCATTGTGACTGCCATTCTAAAGGTTGAAACCTGGCTGTTGCAATTGAATTGTACTATTGGGTGACCATAGAAGCAGGAGCCTGCTTTCATCACCAAGCGAGCCCCCCCATCACTTCTCACCATCCAACTACTTCATGTGTCTGCAGGGGGCAGGCAGGTTCTGTGGATTGAGAGGTGGAATGATTGGGTTTTCTAGGTATGTTTTAGGCCCCTCACAGCCCTGTCCATTTTTGAGACTTTTTCCACATTCCAGGGAGGAGGTACTCTTTAAAGGTGGCCATTAACAGAGCATTATTGTTATTACAATTAGTTAATATATCACTATTTGACTCTACTCTTATATTGCATTGCTGTCACTCTGGCCGAGTGCAGTGCAAGGCAAGGTTGCTGCAATTCCTTCCAGCCACCAATAGAGATCAATAAAGGGATACTGAAATGTGATCTAAGCTGAAAACATGATTCAGGTCTGAACACTGACAAAACTACACATATTGCTACTACACAGACACTTTACTGAAAACCAACCTGGACCTCCAGTGTCAGTTCCAAAGCCTCCTGGTCCAGGACCACCAATAAAATTACACAATAAAACCCAAACCCATCAAGAGAGTTTGGAGAAATTATCATTGAAAAAATAGCAAACAGAAAAAAATCTGTCTTTTTCTCAGTTTGCAATGCTCAATGTCATCATACACAAACAGCTTACCGCCTCGTCCTACTCCACCTCCGAGTACCCCACCAGCACCTGTTCCACCTTGACCTACACCAGGATCATGTAAAAAATTAGCTTTTACTGGGATTTGGAGAAAATATCCATCATGCTTTTAAAGAACAGAAAATGGACCTTTTGATACCAGAAAAAAACAGATACTATTTAGGAAAGTAAGGATTTATCTTAATGTGAGTGTGGCTAGATTTATGTTGGACTAAATTAATTAAAACTGACGCCTAACCTGTTCCGTATCCAGCCCCTGGTCCTGTACCATAGCCTCCACCTGGTCCGTAACCCGTCCCAGCTCCAGGCCCATATCCACCAGGTCCATATCCTGTTCTTCCTAGTGTTCCACCACCAGGAAGCCCTACAGAGGAGCAAATGTGTGACAATTTCAGTTACAGTAAAGGTTTTCTTATATAATAAGACTTAAAATGATTGAAAAAAACATTCACTTTAACTTATTTCTTGCGTGAAAGCAGAACTACAACATTTAGCCTTTTTTATCTGAAAAAGTTGTTTCTTACCATATTTGCGGGCTTTTGCATCAGCATAACCTACAAAAAGCAGGGACAACAATTACTTAGGAGCATTATGTTAACCAGTGGATTCATTTGAATTCAGACATGCCTCCTTATGTTACTACATCTTTCATCCTACCTCCTGGTCCATAGCCTGTACCAGCACCACCAGGTCCGATTCCACCTGGTCCATAGCCAGTACCAGCACCACCAGGTCCGATTCCACCTGGTCCATAGCCAGTACCAGCACCACCAGGCCCAAATCCTCCTGGTCCATAGCCAGTACCAGCACCACCAGGTCCAATTCCACCTGGTCCATAGCCAGTGCCAGCACCACCAGGCCCAACTCCTCCTGGTCCATAGCCTGTACCAACGCCACCAGGTCCGACTCCTCCACCTGGTCCATAGCCAGTACCAATGCCACCAGGCCCAACTCCTCCTGGTACATAGCCAGTACCAGCGCCACCAGGCCCAACTCCTCCTGGTCCATAGCCAGTACCAGCACCACCAGGCCCAAGTCCTCCTGGTCCATAGCCTGTACCAGCACCACCAGGTCCGACTCCTCTGCCTGGTCCATAGCCTGTCCCAGCACCACCAAGTCCTACTCCTCCAGTACTTGTTCCTGAACCTCCAAGGGCTCCACTTAACATGCCTGTGAGCAAAACAGTCACAATTTATTTGTTTGTAGATTCTTTGAAGAGTTACTGAACCCCAAATCACCTCAGTTGAAAAGCAATATGTATGTGTGTTTAGACGTGTTGTTGATTGATTCAGGTCCAACTCTCGACATGTGTGAGTGAAGTATTAACATTCTACATGTTGTGTTAAAAATATGCATAGTGACTGCCCTCTAAAGGTTGAAACCTGGCTAGTGCAATTGAATTTTGCTATTGACTGATCCTGGTAGCAGGACCCTGCTTTCATCACCAACTGAGCCCCCCCTGTTGCCGCCCTCTCACCAACCGACCACTTTGTGTGTGTTGTGTAGGGGAGGTGCTGTGGATCGAGAGGTGGCATGATTAGATGACTGGGCTTGTGTTAGCTTCCTCACAGCCCTGCCCCTTTTTGAGACTTTTTTTCTCATTCCAGGGAGAAGGCACTGAAGTCAAAAGTTGGACCTTGGTTTAGTTACTCTTTAAATGCAATTATACGACAATGATAAACATATGTACAATTAGATTCAAATATATGACTATTCTTACCATATTTTCGAGCTTTGGCGCTTGCATCATACCCTAAAACACAAATAAAATAACTCTTCATTTGTCTTCGCTAATGCATTACAGTCTGTTGAATTACTGAATATTGTACCATTACCATTACATAATTATTTGCTAATTGTTTTTTCCAAAATCTGTTGATTCATAATTACCCCCAGGTCCAGTTCCTGCTCCTCCTAATCCAGTTCCAGTTCCACCTGGACCATACCCAGTTCTTCCTGGCCCATAACCCGTTCCTCCAGGGCCATAACCAAGACCAGCTGACCCAGTGCCAGTACTACCTGGACCAAAACCAACCCCAGAGCCAGGTCCCCCTCCCATGCCAAGTCCAACTCCTCCTCCTGGTCCTCCAAGGCCTCCAGTTGCACCAGTGCCAGGACCAACTCCAGCTCCTCCACCTAATCCTCCCCTTCCAAGCCCTCCAACAGCACCAGTGCCTGTACCACCCAGCTGACCTGGAGAGATAAAAAACATTTTGAGTGTTAGCTACAAACTTAAAGAGGTTGTTAATGTACACAAAACATATTCATGACATTATTTTGATATTTTACAAAAAATGTGCATATACGCCCCACCATATTTGCGTGCTTTGGCTGAGCTGGGACCATAACCTATGGGACAAAAAATGTCTAAGTAAAAGGGTATTAAATGTAAAAGTATATTCATTGTTTACAGTTTTATTGAAAATATTTCAGGAATGATAAACCACATCAAATGAAAAACTCTGTGATGGGTGCATTCTGCACCTTGGTTGCCCTAGAAAGACCTGAAAAAGGTGCACTACGCCAGATTTACCTAAGCCAGGTATGTTGCCAGCAACTCCAGGCCCGCTGCCTGTTCCAACTCCACCTCCAAATCCAGGCACAGCTCCTGGTCCACCTCCTGTTCCAACTCCACCTCCAAATCCAGGCACAGCTCCTGGTCCACCTCCTGTTCCAGCGCCACCTCCAAATCCAGGCACAGCTCCTGGTCTGCCTCCTGTTCCAGCTCCCCCTCCAAATCCAGGTACAGCTCCTGGTCCACCTCCTGTTCCAGCTCCCCCTCCAAATCCAGGTACAGCTCCTGGTCCGCCTCCTGTTCCAACTCCACCTCCTAACCCGGTTGTGACTCCTGTTCCTCCTGGTAGTCTTCCAGCCCCAATACCCAAAGCGCCTCCTTGACCCAGTGCACCCCCTCCAGCTCCAGCTCCACCTGGTCAAGCAAACAAACAGGTGAGCTTACATAAATTGCTTACACAGAGTATAAAATAACTGCATAATGTTCATTTTTGCAGCACATTAACTCATGGAGCATCATATGATGACCACGAGGTCGGCACCTCAGCAGATTTTTTTTACCGTATTTAGCTGCAGCTTTGGCTGGATTCTTCGATTTTCCCGCCCCTGGAATGGAAAATTTTTATTATTTTCTATGTTGCTGGCTTTACATCTGTCATTGATGACATGTTGCTGTACACACAGTTGCAGACTTTACTACATTGCAGGTTCCTATGTACCTGATTTTGGTGTTATGAGAGGGTAACCACGAAAAATCCCAGGCAACTGCTGTCCACGACCATCTAAGGTGAGATATACACCACAGAGATGCTCATCCTGTGAAATACTCAATTGCAGCCTGGGATAACATCTATAGTTGTTAATTAATCCCTTAATTTTAAAGTTGTAAAGATTTATATGAAATGTGCTTTTAATATAAAACAGTAGTTTTTAGGATTTCATGCCACTCACTGCTTGCTCCTCCTGGTCCAACACCCCCCTGGCCAAGTACCCCAGCTCCTGTGGATAATAAAGTAGTTTTTGTTTTTAGGCCTGCGTGCCAAGATGCGAAGTTCCACAATTCATTAATGTAGAGTACATTAACACACCAGTCTGAGGCCCAAGTCCAGATCCTGTGGCCACTCCAGGGAGAACACCACGGCCTCCAAAACCTAGCCAGGAAAGATAAGAAGAAAATCAACACTGATAGATATTATTGATATGATATGTTATATTTACATTGTTAGGTGCGTGTTTTTATATGTTTCTTGTTTTACAACATACCTTGGCCTGGTACATATCCACCTTGATAGAGTCCAGGCACCCCAACTCCTGTGTGTCAGCAAATTTCAGTGTTTCTGGTTTACCATAAGTTATGCAGTGAACTGATGTTGCACATCATTTAGGAACAAAGGGATTTTATCCTTTTTTTCTTACCTGGAAGTTGTTTTGATGCTTTACCTGCAGTCTTTCCTCCAGGTCCTCCCCCAGTAGTACCAGTCTGTGGCAGCACTGGAGCTGAAGCAGGGATTAATCAGTTGGCAAAATATAACTTATACACAGAACTGAAACAGAAAAACATGTATCATTTACTTGTAATCCATAGAATTATCTTTTTGAAACATAATGTAACTTGAAAAGTTCACAGCAAGCAATATATATATATATATATATATATATAAATAGTCATCTAGTGACTATTTATATTATTTGAAATGCAAATTTCCTGGGAAATACAGTAAATTACAGTAAAACTTTCTTTTTTTTTTTTTTTTAAGAAACTTGCGTATATTATTTATATTATATATATATATTATAAGTATATTTTGTTGTTTACAATATAATCTAAATCATGTCATTTACCTCCTCCTGGCACAGTGGCTCCACCAGGACCAACTCCTCCTCCAGGTCCAACTCCGGCACCACCAGGCCCAAATCCAGTTCCACCAGGCCCAACTCCTGCACCACCAGGCCCAAATCCAGTTCCACCAGGCCCAACTCCTGCACCACCAGGCCCAAATCCAGTTCCACCAGGCCCAAATCCAGCACCACCAGGCCCAACTCCTGCACCACCAGGACCAAATCCAGCCCCACCAGGCCCAACTCCTGCACCACCAGGACCAAATCCAGTCCCACCAGGCCCAACTCCTGCACCACCAGGACCAAATCCAGTCCCACCAGTCCCAACTCCTGCACCACCAGGCCCAATTCCTGCACCACCAGGACCAAATCCAGTTCCACTCGGCCCAAATCCTGCACCACCAGGCCCAAATCCTGTTCCACCAGGCCCAATTCCTGCACCGCCAGGTCCAACCCCTGCACCACCAGGCCCAACCCCTGCACCACCAGGCCCAACTCCTGCACCACCAGGCCCATAACCTGCTCCTAAGGTAAAGAAAAAACAACAAAAACATACACAATTCAGTCATACTTCAATGATTAAAACTGTGTAATGTTATTCAGTGAACAGCAAATACCTGTTTTAGGAGGTTTGGGACCAGTTCCACCAACTCCTGGGTATTGTCCAGCACCTGGTCCAAAACCACCTCCATATCCTCCATAGCCACCTGGGTCAGGACGACGGTTGGTTTAGAACACATTTATTAATTTGCAATGCTTTATATCAGCACAAGTGACACAAGCATGAGCCAGCTCTGTTTATTCATGTTGTTGTGTGATTGCTATAGTAGCATCTTAGTGCAAAAACACCTCGCAATAGAACTATTTCATTAATACAGTGTGTTTACATGGGCACGAACAATCTGTTTATGATTGTGTTTGGCAGTATCCTGTTTATATGTTTAAGCATGTAAATACCATATTCTGTTTATGGGAAACCTGACTATGCTAAGTGGAGAGAATGGGATGTATGTGTGGATTGTGAATAAACTGATTTCTCTGTGCTCATGTAAACACCATATCCCGAATATGATCATAACTGGGATAAGCTTCATAAAGGGGTTATTCGTGCACATGTAACCGCACTCATTTATTCATTCACGCACTTACTCATAAGAAGACATAGAAACAGACTCGTGCATTTAAACAAGTTACTGGTTGTCATAAAGATATAGATATAGACAAATTAAAACCACTGACCTCCAGGTACGTAGCCTGTTCCAGCTCCCTGACCTCTGCCAGCCCCGAGGCCGCCTGCTCCAAGCACTCCTCCACCCAAACCTCCTGCCCCAAGGCCTAATAAGAAGATAAAAGAGAGTCAGTACTTCCTGTACTTGTTCTAGTGACTACAATACACTACATCATACATTAATGAATTCAGCATGTCCCTGTGCGACCCCACCCTTTTGTAATCTTATACATGTATGATGGCTGCCCAAGAGAAACCTCACAAGGATTAACTTGTTCTCCGGAAAGGTTTTGAACATTTTTTTGAAGTGTACATGTTTGACTTCAGAGCTAAACGTTGTAAAGGGTTCGGCTGTGGATGGGTCAATAACAATCACATGGCTGCAGAAGTTGATCTGAAGCCTGTGCAGCGAGATTACTCTATCTTATTAATAAAAACAGTTGCTACATCAAGCTCTAAATTTTGATTCTCTTCCTCCCTGTTTAAAGACAGCTGGTGCACATTATGCTTCATATTGAAATGCAATATTTTAAACTAGGTCAGTCCTACTTCTGGCATTTGATTAAATAAATCCATTTGTTTCTTTTTCCCCTGAAGTGTTGTGTTAATGATAAGCAGCTCTCAGTCACTGTCATGTAACAGTTTGCGCAGTTTTGGCTTTAATTGGTTTTTAATGTTTGCTTGAAATATCATTACAGTGTTTATAAGTGCATGCCTCCCATTGCTTGTTCAGGTGAACCAGGATGGTTGCGTCTTATTCTGCAGGGTGGAACACTTTGTGGGCTTTATTGTGGAGTGTAGATGAAAACATTGTTCGGCTGAGGCGGCCAGACTTTTGGTAAACTGGAAAGTGTGACTATGAGTCTGTTTCCTGTGCTTACGTTGACCCATATTCTACCCACCAAGTGGAATTCAAAAGGTTCCACAAAACCAAGACTTAACCTTTAAGGATCGCTTGGATATTATCACCAACATTCCTCATCCTGCATGTTTGGGGGATGAAAAACAGAGAGGCCTTAAATTCCAAAGCAAATCAGTCTTTCTGACTGACGTGATGGCTTCCGTCCTTTATCAGGGACCTGCCATGCCTAATGCATTAGCCTTTATCACTGTATGTGTGTGTGTGCATGAGGTTGGTTGGCCCCTCAACAATAGCTTATAACCTTGAGGTAATGAGGAAATGAAATAATGGTACATGTATGCAATGCTTTTCCTGCTGCATTGAATTGAACAGAGGAACAATATTTACAGTAAAGGGGCTGACCACTGGTCCATGTGTGGAGAGCAGAGAATTTCCTCTTATTGTAAATGTCACACGATGCAACTGAGTTTTAATAATACAGCAGGATCTTCAAAGGTTGCTGAGTACATCATTCTTCCGACCAGCATTTTTTGTGGTGATATTTGCCACGGCGGTCATGAAAGATCAGGCTGTGCACACTGTGTCTGGTACATGTGTGTCGCAATACAAGCAGTTATCAATTATCCCACTCTAACTGAAACTTTGACATTTTTACGCAGCTATCTCATTGTCACATGAAATTGTGTTTAAAGCTACAGTTAGTGACTAATACATATTGTCTAATTTTCCGAAACTGTCACTACATCTACACTGTAGGACATGACAGTGATAATGTTTGATAAAGGTCAGATTCCTTCTCCTCGCAGTGCTTCTAATGGCATTTGCTATGAGACTGCGGCTAAAGGAAAAAAACAACTAGAGTCGACTAATCTCTAACGCAGCTGTCAATCATATTCATCACTGCTAATGAACTGCAGTCAAACTATAAATCAGTTTCACATAGTGATCAAATATTAATCAAGATTCTGTCACTGCAGTGGCTATTCCTCACCTCAGATGTTCTCAGTAGCATACCTCAGTGCAGGCCTAGTGTTGAATCCTGATTCATATTTGATCAGCATTGCTTAGTTTAACAATTTGAACGAACCTCACAAGCAGTGACTGACATCATTGATCATTGCATCAGAGACCCGTCGGCCCTGATTGCTTGTTTTTGTTCATGTGTGGCGGATTCTTGTAAATGCCATTAGAAGCACTATGAGAGGGAGATTATCCATCTCGTGTACTACTGTGTGGGTGTAGTGACAGTTTCAGCAAATATGATACAAAGTTATTTTTTATAAAAGTTACCAACTGTAGCTTTAATGAGGGTGATGGTTTTTTCTTGGTATTTTATTTGTCTTTTCCACCAGTTCCTGTGCACAACAGTAACAAAATCTTACTACTTATTTATCATTAAATATAATTAGGAGGCAAAAACAAAAAAAACTCCATGCCTGTGCCTTGGCCACTGGGTCCAAAACCACCAGGACCAACTCCTCCAGGCCCAGTTCCATATCCTCCAGTACCGACAACACCTGGTCCAAAACCACCTGTCCCGACTCCGCCGGGCCCCAGTCCTCCTCCTATACCTCCAGCTCCCTGTCCTGCTCCAAATCCTCCAGGCACTCCTCCACGGCCACCATAGCCGCCACCTAGATACAAATAAGATAGCAAGAAAAAGTCAGATGTACTTTTGTAAAGTTAGACTCGTCATAGTCTGTAATTTTGTTCTTGCACACTACATATAAACAATTTTCTATACATATCAATAATGAAAAATTTGCTTTACTATCTTTGAAAAGCCTGTTTTTATCCTAATTTAGGATTTGAATTTTCTTCTGTGAGATTCAGTCTTAAATTAGTGCTCATGCAAACAGCAGGCAGGCCATACAGGCTTACCTGGTTTTGGAGGCTTTCCACCTGTAAGAAGAAAGAAGTCATAATTATGTCAACAGAAGCACAATGGAAATCTATCTAGATTTTACTCTTCAGATAATCAAGACGTCAACCAGCTTTGTTTTTCTTACCAGTCCCAACACCTCCAGGTACGACTCCCAGTCCACTGCCTGGGCCAAAGGAGCTAGGCCTGAAGCCTCCCGGTCCGACTCCTCCTGGTCCAACTCCTCCAGGTACAACTCCTCCTGGTCCAACTCCTCCTGGTCCAACTCCTCCAGGTCCAACTCCTCCCGGTCCAACTCCTCCTGGCCCGACTCCTCCAGGTCCAACTCCACCAGTTCCAACTCCTCCTGTTCCTTGACCACCGTATCCTCCTGAGGAATACAGTCATCAGGACATTGTGAGTTGAAAACACATATAACATAGAGTGCCCCAGGGATGACGTTTTTCCAACCCAGAAGCTAACATTGACCTGGATCCTTCATCAAAAAGCCTGTGGGATTTTTTGCATTAAATTTTGGATCATTGC
Source organism: Plectropomus leopardus (assembly GCF_026936395.1). Classification (NCBI taxonomy): domain Eukaryota; kingdom Metazoa; phylum Chordata; class Actinopteri; order Perciformes; family Serranidae; genus Plectropomus; species Plectropomus leopardus. Next base: position 19,060,013 of record NC_142190.1, read on the forward strand.
AGAAAATAAGCTCTGTGATAAACAAACGTTTATGATACTTACACGTTTTGCTCAACAAGATAATCTTCACAAATGAACATCACTTTTAGGATTTTTGAAGCCTTAATGTAATCACCAGAAGTAAAAAGGTATCGCTTGGCCTAACAAACTACACTACAGTCACATCACCACTGCTATGAGACTGTTAAGCAGTGTAAGGCTAAAGGATTTCTAAGTTTTAGGGAATCCTTCCTGGGAGTTTCTATATGTAGATCAAAACAAACCAGATATACTTTTTCATGACCACAACTGCATCTGAAACCTGCATGTTACTTGTAGTGATAAAAGTCAGTGTGCTCAGTTAAACATGTCAGTCCTCACATTTCTAACGTCACTCTGAAGTCAAAACCAATGGTTTAAAAAAATCAACAGAAAACAAATGGCCTCCACTTCCACCTGCTCCTGGTCCAAAGCCTCCAAGACTAGCACCAGCACCTCCACCAGGCTGAAATCCAGTCGCAGCTCCTCCAGGGCCAAATCCTGTTCCAGTCCCACCTGGTCCGAATCCAGTTCCAGGTCCTACACCGGCTCCAGCGCCTCCTGCTGCTCCACCAGCAGGTATATATACACCTGATACACACACAAGTGCAGAGTCACAGCAAATGACAATATAATTTTACAATAGTTTCAAGTTCTAAGCAGGTTTTCTGTTCAAGAAGAAAGACCACGTGGATCAGCTGTACACTCAGTGTTTTGGTTTAGACTCCAAACAGATGACAGAATTTGTGGAATTTATGAGTCATCATTCAGGTCTAATGAGACGTAATTCACTCTACTTTTCCAGCACTTAATAAAAACCATTTAATTTGTCTATTTAACAAGGATTACATTTAACAAATAGGATCAGACGCCACACAAGCAGGGAAAGAAAGTGTGTTTATGTCCTTACATTAATTGTGTGTGTACGTGTGCTTGTGTTAGTGATTACAAGCGCTGTGCGCTGAATTTCTCTATAGCTGATAACAAACACCCCTTCATCCAAAAGGCATGCATCTTTGGTCATAATTCTCACACTTTTCGGCACCTATGTTTTGTTCCATAAATCACGATTGCCCAAAATAGAAACACAGAGAGCGAACAACTATAAAAGGAAAGGTTTTTTAAGATCCCACAGCCCAGATGTGAAAAGAAGAGGTCTGCAGGGAATCCTAAAGAATGTGAGTAACTGAGCTCACAGTAATGCCATGTACAGCACATTAACAACACGCAGTAAATATCTTAAGTGTTCAGTCATTCTGCAGGACAGAAACCTCCTCCCCTTAAAGCTTTTGTTGTTTTGGGAGGAATCTTTACGGAAATGAAACACTGGACAACTACGTACATGCTGAGATCCACCAAATATATATCATGAAATAAAACAGCAGTTGAGCTTGGCAGTGAGTTCAAATAATATATAATTCAAATAATAGATACCATCTTAACATTCATTCTGAAACTTGAGAAAAAAGAGATGATATTTTTCACTGACATGTAGGGATTGTCCAGGGTTCACAGTTTGAAAAAGACTCTATGGTGACATTAATATCTTATTATTGAATTAGTAATGTTTGTATCATTTTATAACTCTGTCCATGATATCATACTGTAGCTATTATTGTTTTTAGCCGTTCTGGCGCTGTGGCTCCAGGGATGACAATGTCAGTCCGCCCAACACTTAGGTGCATACTGAAATACCTCAACTCTATTGGAAGGTTTGCCATGAAATTTTGTTAAGTTATAAGTGATCACCAGAAAACTCTAGCTGACTTTAGTGAGCCCTTGATTTTCCTTCTAGTGCCAGGTTGAAACTTTTATCTATCAAGCAAAGTGCCAACCTCCAGGGCTGAAAAATTAAGCCAACACGAACATGGCGAAAACTTGTTTCTCTAATGGCTAAGGGCACTTACTGCAGACAGCTTGTCAATCACAACGGCTGTTAAAATGCACTACTTTACAGGAGGGGTAAACACGTTTACAGCCTGGTACAAAAAACTGTTTTGCTCTCCATAACTAATTTCTGTATTGGGTGTACATTTTTATATAAGTCACTGCTGTATATTTTATTAAGGCTTTAAGTTACGCATAATTAAGGGTATTGCAGCTTCGGGTAGCAGGCTGTTGCCGAAAGTGTTCTCAGCTTCTCAATCAGATCCTCCCCTCTCATCTCCACAGTACCAGCCTCTTGCCTAAATACGGTCACTTCTGGCTCCAAAAAACTAAGATGGCAATGTCTGAGATGCTGAACTTGAGGAGACAATTACAGCTGCAGATACGTTCCATTAATAGCATACACAACACACCGTTACAAACTTCTCCGAAAGTTCTTCTATTATACACAAAGACGTGATTCACCTTTTTAAGTAGCGAGATGTAACCTTTGCCATTACCCCTACCTTAACCTTAACCTTCCCTCTTTTAAGTCCTTAAACACTTAGGGCCAAGGGGTACTTGTGGACTGACGTGTAGGTATGATGGGTGGGTCACGTAGCTTCTCCAGCCGCCTAGTCGAACTCGAGGCTTCAAAATGGGAGTCCTTAAATCAGTTGGTGACGTCACGGTAGCTACATCCATTATTTTTACCGTCTATATTGGCACTAAGTTTGATACAGATGTTCATGGTTCCCAGGGGATGAGACTGAATTACAGCTGAAAATTTGGTGCAGACATTCACAGTTTTTGTGAAGTCAAGTGTTTCGCTGACTTTTCATCAAGCGCAACCATGAGGTCAAAATCTTAATTTGTCCAGTTTGTGCGGTTTATCATTTGGTTTTCTTTTCGATGAGCATCACAACCTCTTAATCTTATTGAAGGTAATTTGTTACAGATATTAATGCTGATTTCATAGTACTTTTAAAAATAATGTGTGTATATGTTATGAACAGACTCAGAATAAGTCTATAATCACAACGTTCCCTGTTTGAGTCCAGCAGAAGACCTGAGTTAATGTCATCCTGCTCCCTCGCCTCTCATTTCTTTTTGGCTTTGTACTTTGTACTCTCATAAAGGCACTTAACATCCAAAACTTGATCACCCTCATCACACAGTTTGTTGTTTTCAACAGCTTGACCATTGCTTATACCATGTTCTGTGCAAGATTTTCAGTTTATTTATGATTCAAGCTGACTTTTCAGAGGTGTAGAGATGTAAGTGAAGGCACTTGTTCAGTTCGCTTCAGTAAAACCAACACACAGAAACTAAACGGCCAATGACATGTCTCTGTACTCTCCTAAGCGTGCAGTGGTTCAGCCTGACCTTGTATAAAATCAAATTACACAAAAGCCTGGTACAGCTTTAAAACAAGTGCTTTCCTCTAGCAAAAGTGATTCTGGCAAATTGTTAACTGACAAGACAATGAGGGAGGATCTGGAGAGATGAGGTCTGGAGCACACACTTATCGTTAAAGCTTTTAATGAGATCCATTAAAAGTCAGGTGCAGCACCTCAATAAAAGATGTGACTAAATGCCTAAAAAGGAGGAGGAGCTGAGATGATAAATACACAGAGATCAAGCAGTGTTGTTATATTGTATTTTTTTAAAGGATTGTCACTCATATTTGAATATGTTTAAAAATGCTCTCAAAGTTCATCCAGAAAAGGACTTTGGTTCAGAGGTTATAAAATCCATTCACACGAGACAAGATGAAAACTGACTTGACGATAATGATAATGTCTCCGATTACCATTTATAATACTGCAAAACATGCTGTCACTCCTCTTCAAACCGAACTTTAATAGCTTGAAGTCTAGGCAAACGTGCAAATCTTTTGCAGTGTGCATTCTAGAAAAAAAGTCCACAGAAAGCAATCTTTATGATCATCATCATCAATAATCTGCAGCAACCAATTTCTACTAGAATCCCAGACAACCTCATTATCATCACCATCATCAGTATCAGTTGCTGCAGCTCACAGAATCACAAATCTCATAGAAAATGAGAAAATACCATTGAAGAAAACAGGACCTGAGTTCATGCATCCCTCCTCTGCAAACACTGCTATACAAACTTAATGTGACACCTGATCCACAGGTGCTGCATTGCTGAGTGCCGCACACATGCCTGAAAGGGAACCCACCTCCTTGCAGCGAGGGTTTCCACAGAGCCAGGAGAAGGACTCCATGAAGGTACGTGGCCACCGTCCCTCTCGCCATCTCGCTCCCAAATGTCCCTCTCCTCTCCCAAGGTCCAGGTTTTATCAGAGCTCAACAAGGCCTTAAGAAAGAAGGAGGGAAAATGAGTGAGAGCAGGAAAAAAAGGGGGGACAGGATGCAAGACAGGACACTGTGTAATTGGCTAAGAGACACACGGAGAAAGATAGACAGAGAGAGAAGGGGAGTGGGAGAGAAAACACTGGATCACCTCATTAAACCAAATGGGTTGTTCTAACCCCCCAATGACTGTTGGGCTGCATTTATTTGGTTCTCCACTGCCAAAAAGAGGGAGTATATGGGGTGGGTGGGGTGCTGAGAGAAAGTGAGACACACACACACACACACACACACACACACACACACACACACACAAATACACACACACACACAAATACACACATACACACATACACTCACAGAACATGTATGGGAGGTAAAAAAAAAAAAAAGAAAAAGTCTGTGAATTGTAAAATTTGGGGGTTTTCGTTCTCTCCAGACACCTCTGAAAGAAAAAGGAGCTGTGCCAGAAGTTCCTTATGGGTTTCAAAACAGTGTCATGTTTGTCAAGTTGAGGAGAAACACTGATTGTAGTGACTCATTAAGACATAGATCATGAATATTTGGTTACCATTTATGAGCAGGGCTCGTGCAGATCCTAAAAAGTCTTAAAAGGCATTGAATTCTTTAAGCTAAATATGAGGCCTTAATTGGTATTAAGATGTCTCATCAATCATTCAAGAGTCTTAAAAATGGTCTTAAAAATATGCTGAGACACGGGAATAAGGGCCTTAGTAGAAATAAAACCTAAAATGTAAATCTGCTCCTCATAGACTGCTTAAATAAATTAAAACTAAAACTAGTGAATCCCTGCAACCTTGAAGTCAGATAATAGCATCTTCTGAGAGGAGAGAAAATGCTGAAGAAGCACAGAAAAGTATTTGAGATACAAGAAAAGGAATGAGGAAAAAAGGGGAGCAGACAAAGAGCAGACAGGCAAAAAATTAAAAACCAAAATAATGTAGTCTACCTTCCTCTCAGCATTGCAGTGCCACGCTCTTACTAATCACACAAAAGGTTGTTATGTTGTCAAGAGGTCTGAAGTCTTCAGCAGGTGTTGTTGATAAAATATAGAAGGTAGAGGAGGTGGTCTGCATAGTCTGGCATAAAGCATGATGCAGTTATTGTTCAAATATGGTTTATAATAGATGAGGCACACAAAAAAACTATATTTTGAGCCATGTTTAAACTGATGTAGTTGAGATTATGTTTTAGCCACGTGCCACACAAGCACATTTTCAGAAATGGGAAGGTGTCACCTTTCAAATGGAGCACCATACATGCATTTTGGCCTTACGATTTATTTGTTATAAGTTTTTTCATTTTGCTATGCCAAATAGGTGAAAATGACAAGAAAAGGTGGATCTTAAGAAGTTCATAAAGTAAATATCTGATAAAGATGCAGTGTACATTGAAACGTTGTTTGCACCTTATTTAACATTTAAGTGAACGTGTACTCCAGTATTGTCTTTGGGTGCAGTCCTCATGAAATTGAGGACTGCACCCAAAGATTGAATTGTTTGCTGTAATTCATCTATTCGGTGAGAACCAACCTCCGCCTAGGAAGAGGCTGAAGCGCAAGAGATTCCTTAAATGTAAGAAAGAGTTGCGTCATCTTAAAAGATGTCATCAGAGATGTCACCTGCCTGATGAGTAACCTCTGGACTTTTATCCGCACAACTTTGTGCTTTCTGCTCACCACCTTTTGTCCAGCAGAGTCCTAGCTGCCGTACAGTCCCACCAGTCAGCATACCTGGAAACAATCAGCGTTTTTATTTCAACCAGCGGTATCGCTGGGGTTTTTCTCCATGTTTGGGCTGGCTGGTTCTGTCCCAGCTCCTGGGGGTCGATGTCTGATTCTGGCAAGATTTTGAAACATGTTGTTCCTCTGGAGATAATGGGCCTGTGAACAGAGGAAGTAAATGAGGTAATGTCACCTAAATGCTGTTAGTCTGAGGTTGGGACTTGAATCCTGGTATTTGGTCATCCCTTGGCAGAAGAATGGAGCTCCACAGGTGATGAGTTGGCATTTTACTGACCTCTGGGGGAAGATATGAGCATCAATTCTCTATGTAAATCCTGCTCACCTGTAGCTCTGTGACCACATGACTCATGGCCACCAAACCATGGCTTCTGGGCCAGAGGTGATCTCATTATCAAGTCCACATGAAATCAGTTTGCTTGTCAGGTGACTGCTGCTTCAGCCATGAGATTCTTGCACGAACAGATAGTTTGACTGACTGAACCAGCAGCAGAGACTGATCTGAGTTACACCAGCCTGCAAATGTTTCTACGATGTGCTCATGTGGAAACCTTTGACTCTGTCCAAAATTGCTCAATTAGAAAAGGAGTGCATTGTATATTTGTATTTCTGCATGAGTGTGTGCTTGCACTGTCTAGCTGTGTATGTACATTTGCATGCGTGTTTGTGTTAGAGAGAAAGAGGGAGAGAGGCAGTGCTACCTGAGCACCCATAATTGGTCTTAAAGTGTAGTTTTATTGCTGTGTTTTCTGACCTGGTATGTTTTGTGTTCAGCTTTGATGGAACCACATAGTTATGTAGTGAAATAACACTGTGGTAAGAAGATCGAAGAATGAAGGAAAAAAAGAAAACTATATGCTTAGAAGTTAGAACCATATACATTTTCGAGTCTTGCAGTCATAAATATCAATGTGAAGTCAAGGCTCCTTGCAGGGAAGTGAATTCTCAATTCCGATAGCTGGGACTATTGTAAAAGTTTGAAAGAGCCTTTAACAGAGGAAGTGGTCAGAGAAAGCAGTATGATGCAGTTAGTTAGTACAATGAAAAAAATACAACATTTATTCTCTCTGGGGGCAACTTTCTCTACAGTTATATCTTTTATGCTGACATAATCCCACTCACACGTGCACAGGGAGGAACATCAACATTCACAAAAAGGTGCACTTTATCTCAACGTCAGTGTGCCTGAAATTTAGAGGCATCCAAGTCAGGTGAAATGGTGGCTGTAGCGTAGAGGGTAGAGTGGGTCATCCACTGATTGGAAGGTCAGCGTTTGGATCTCCAGTCCACATGTCAAAGTATGCTTGGGCAAGATGTTGAACCCTAAATTGTGAGTGTCTGTGAATCGTTAACGGAGTAGCAGGTGGTCTTGACAGACACCGTGCCTACATCTTGCGTCCCACCGTCAGGTTGGGTCACAGCTTCACCTGTGCTGTCAGGGAGCAACACGTTCTTATCTCGACAGTTTTCTCGACAGTCCACTTGGACTCTGATAATCTGATTAGATTTAGGTGCTCAAAGGTCAGTGTGACCCCACAAAAAATCTTGTTGGCCATACGCAAGAATTCATGCACTAATTTTGACGAATTCCCCATCGATTTCTGATAGGATAAAATGAAGTGATGACAGTTTATATCCAAGAGGTCAAAAGTCATCTTCACTGTGATATCATAATATTCTGATAAAAACACTTTTTTGCCATAACTCAGAAACAGAATGGCAGATATTTGGCCAGAATTGGTGACAGTAATCTTTGGTCTCCATCTTGAAACTGATTGTATAGATCTTCTGTGCTGTCAGGTTGAAGATGTGTGTGAAGCATCTGTGTTTTCCAATTTGTAGCTTCTTTGAAGCAACTTTCATATTTTAGGCATTGTCAACTGTCATGGCTACATATGAGTTTGGACACACATGGATGTAAACTGCAACTTGACAGGTTTGTGGAGGCAAACACAAGGTGATAACTGTTTTTCGGAGAAAATGAACATTAGGCATAAACACTTTTTGCATAGACTTAAAGAGTAAGAGTAAGACAGCAAAAGTGATGAAACTGAAGAAAAGTGAGAATACACACATTTGTCCCAAAAAGAAGAATTGATTTCTCCTTCTACAAAGGATTTCTGCCTCCTCTGGTTTTACTTTCATACAAAGTCTAGAAAGACTGTTTCAACAAATTATTATTGTCATTATTCTTTCTAGCAAATTCTGTTGTACTTTAGTTACAGTGGAAACATGTAGACATGACATCATGTTGTCTGCATTCAGCCAGCTGTCCACAAGAATAAGAAAAAAATACCATTCAACAAAAAAGTGGGCACAGAAAGGCAGGTCCTGTTGCCAACATTTCTTTAAACAAAGTTAAAGTGTTATTCTGAATATAGCCATCGGTGTGGTAATGTGTGTAAACAGTGTGATTCATACACTTTCACAGTCATCACCATACACACACACACACACACACACACACACACACACACACACACACACACACACACACACACACACACACACACACACACACACACACACACACACACACACACACACACACGGTCTCTCTCATCCACCTGCTGTCGCTCATCCACACAACCTGCAGTGCCATGTGCCCTCATCTTTGCCAGCTCAGAGAAGCGTATCGGTGTTACAAATAAAGTAGCCGACTGAGTAGTGCCTGTTTTGAGTTTACCTAACGTCTACCTAGCGTTTACCTAACGTCTGCTGCCTATATATGGGCGTGTGTGTACTGGAGGACTGCTCGCCCCCCTGCCAGACTGGTAATTTACCCCTCTGGGTGACAGAGTGAGGGAAAGCAAGTGATAGAGGAAAAGGAGGTTAAGCCAGAGAGAGGGAAACAGAGAAGGCGTGATCCAGACAGACAGAAAAACAGACAGACGTGCAAACTCAGACATGCACTCGTTTGACTTGATAAAATGGTCGGAGTGCTGCTGAATATCAGGCAAAAGGTCTGGGTAGGATCGACTATCACTGCTTATCCGTGCCAAAGAATTATATCTGCAAATCTTATGACAAGTCCACAGGCCTCGTGCCCACCCATGTATACAACCCTTAAAATAAGTTACCATGGAAATAATTCATCCTGCACTGCACAGTGGGATGTAGTCAGGTGCATAATAGCTCCAACTGGGAATTAATGTTTCATTGTGAACGCACAACATCAGGAACTGTTAGTCAGCATGAGGCTAATTGGCCAAAGTGTTGCATTACCATGGAGACTGACTGACTGACTAACTTGTTTGGCAACACAGGCCAGTTTAGACATTTGTAGAATGTAAGATCAATAACATCAATAAACATGGTCGTTTTGACGTGAGGTTAGCAATTCTCAGAAAAACCTCCTGTAAAATGAGACATTTTGTCTTTTATTTTTTGGCAGCAGTGAAATGTTTTGCTGTTGATTTTGAACCCGCGTGATGCTCATCATACGTTAAAGGGGACCTATTATGCTTTTCCTTATTTTATGTCATACAGTATATATAATATTAAAGTGTCGGACATTCATAGTAAAATGTGGCCGTAGTTTCAAATAATGAGGTAAACATTTGTTGAAGTAATCCCTGTGAGCGAAAACCTCAGGCTTCAGACTGTTGGTTATACTGGTTATGTTAAAAAGCTTTTATTGGTGATTTTTGCAGTAGAAAGTGCCAGTATACTTCTTTTAATGACTTCAGTCATTAAAATGTAAAATTAATATGTGAAAAATTGACGCTATATGTGACATATTTTAACAGTTGCATGGCAGCATGCATCCGAATGAACAGTGTCTAGCAAGCAAGGAATGACTCGCCCACAAGAAAGTTTTCATTTCTGGCAGCATGGGAAGAAAGAAGTTTGTCCTTTTAATCGTTTTCAGGATGCTTGTTTAGCACTACAGGGCATGTCATTGATAATATTCATCTCTGCATGTGTTATGCTCTTATACGCTTGAGGCTGTAGTCTACCATGTGTATCTGGAGAGGCACGTCACAGCCTACATCCTGCCCAGGACAACAGATGGGTCAGCAATAACAGGGACTGATATAGATGTACTGGCAATGACTGAATTTAGGAGAAAACAAGGGAAAACTCACCCGCAGAAATTGGAGACATGGCTCAGTTAGTAGTGATCCCATATGGGGCTGATCATTTAAACTGAGGACAGTAAGCATTTGCTTAAGTGGCTTAATTAAGTCATTGAGGTAGAATTACATCATGTTGGCATGGGAACACTTAGAACCCCCAAAGGTGTTTTCTCCTCTTGTTTTCACACAGATACACCCAGACAGAGGACAATACACCGGTAATTTATATGCACAAAGGAACATACTCAAGCATTTTATATCACAAATTACAGCTGAGGAGTGTGATATCAGATGAGTTATGCAGTACGATGTCGCCCGTTACTAGCAGGCCCCTTCCCATGACTCATATCGGCCCCCCAGTATTGGAGGGGGGAGGCTTCACTTCCCTGGAGGTTTGAAACAACACCAGAAGAGCGGCACAGCGCCTTACATAAACACTGCAGTACTGTAGTATACAGCGGGGACCATCCATCAGTGCGCAGCAAGGAAAAATTGGGGCCGAAGGACGTAAGGGATGCAGGAAAAAGCTGTGTTAGGAGGTCATACAGTGCAGTGAGAGGCCTAACAGGTCAGAGCACTTTGTGAGTGAAGGATCAGCAGCAGTGTCTTGTGTCACCTGTGAATACTTGAACTCACCAAAGGAAGATTCAAAAAGTGATTGTACAAGAATGTTAAAGTCACACGTGCTCTCCAGCGAGGCTGTGAAATCAGCATAAATCTGAGGGTCATTTCACTGTGATGTCAGAGATAGGATTTCAGATACCAGAACATGAAAACAAGACAATCTTACTTCCTGCCAAGTTTCTTCACATAAGTGAATGATGGAGTGTGTGTGTGTGTGTGTGTGTGTGTGTGTGTGTGTGTGTGTGTGTGTGTGTGTGTGTGTGTGTGTGTGTGTGTGTGTGTGGGTGTGTGTCCCTCCCACTGTCACATGTTTCGTGTTGCACTTTTTTCAGGCAGATTGATGTAAGTGGAATGATGAGGTCAATGCTTCACTTCATGCCAGGCGTCTTTTGACATGACACACACACACAAACACACACACACACACACACACACACGGCACACATAATGTAAACCGTCACATATTCATAGAAGACATTACATATGTACGAACTAATGATGACATGATAAATACTTTAAATAAGATACAGTTTGTAAAGCCTTTTGTAGTACATTTCAGGACCTTCTTCACATAATACAGTTAAGCTAAACTGACAAAAGCAAGACTTTCATTCGATTCATCAGACAAAGCTGTAGTTGGTAACTATTATTAAAAAACAAGCAAACAAATATAAACAACCAATCAGAACAGGGTCTCTAACGCAGCTGTCAATCATGGCCGTGATGATCAAATGTGACGAATCAAGATTCTGTTACTGCATTGCTTATTTCTCACCTCAAATGTTTTCCGAAATATATTTTAGTGTACTGTTTAGTTGGTCTGACCAGTGAGCGGTGCTTGGTACTTTGGTTGACTATTTCCAGCATGGCAGATGGGCCAAAAAATCATTTTACAGCTCAACAGTAACTGAATTGAGTCACAGAATCCTGATTCATATTTCATCAGTGCTGCCTAGTTTGACCACAGTTCACGAGCAGTGAGCTACGGTAGATCATGTGCTTCATGTGCTTCTTTTAGAATATAACAATAGTTTTAGCAAATATGATAAAAAGTTATTTTCATAAAAGTTTCCAACTGTAGCTTTAAATTTTACATTTAAAAAAATCATGTTTCCTCCTTAAAAACACTTAGTAGTAATTAATAGTTAATAGTTAATATTGATACAGCTTCATCACATGTAATCAAAAACACCATAATCACGCCGCGTTAACACTGGAAGCAGAACAGCTGTGAAGCACGCCAATTTTCCACGGAGCACCATCTGTTTGCTTTCACATCTGTGCTGAGCAGGCAGGCTGTTCACGCTGGACCGGTGTGGCCCCACGTTCTGCGGCAGGGTCATGATCTGCAGCGACAGTCTTGGCGTCTGGTCTATTCTTTCTGCAAGTCACATATTTTCTGGCAGGAAAAGACACTAAATGATCTTTTATGAATGATATAAAGGATATATTAGATATGATGTAGATGAACTGATCATGATAAATGATTAAATACACATCCAGTGCTTCAACAATGCTAGTCAGTTGTCTGTAAACAAACATGAGGGGGCAAGCAGACACACACACGCACACACACACACACACACACACACACACACACACACACACACACACACACACACACACACACACACACACACACACACACACACACATACACAGCCAGAAAGACACACAAGCAAGCACTGACAGAGAGACAGAGACAGAGCTCTTAATGTGATTAGAAAGGAGCAAAGAAGGAGAATCACTGCTGAACGACTCGATATGAACGTCTGAACGTCTGAATGTCTAGGCAATTGCTGAAGGGTTTCTCCACAACAATTGACATATTGAGGCGCTTCCACGTTAGTAATGAACCCAGCGTGAATCATCTCTGGAGTATCTCCCCTGAAATGCTCAACACAAACAATCTGTCAAATATTGTTTTACTTTTCTCCCTTCTTCCTTAGCTTTCTTTTTTAACCTCCAGCCCTTCTTCCTGTTTCACCACATTCAGTGGCAGCCATTTATATAGCAGAGATACAGCCAGTGCCAGGACTGTAATCCATCCAGAGTCATACATGGGTCAGGCCTATAGCAGGCATGAGCTCCTATATGACTAAAGTGTTACATCCCAGTAACAGGAACCCCCATCATGCAGTCTGAGCTCATTCAGATCCCCGTTTAGCGAGGATCACCCAGCCGAGGATCTCGATGATGAGTCCATCTTTGTCATCACTACAACATCAGGGCCGAGACAACCAGATGGAGGCAATTTGGACACTGAAATCATCTCATTCTCCTGCTGACATCATCAGAGGGGGCAAATTAGACAGCAGGCTCATCTATCTTCTTGCCTGGTCTAACAGCGTTGCGCAGGCTGAAAACTCAACATAACCTCCGCTCATGTAGTTCACATCCATCAGTTGTCTTATGAAGTTTTCTGCAGTTGCTGTGTGATGGTCACAGTCTGAGAGATGATGATGAGTTTGGTGATGTGACAATGAGGACCAGTGCAATCCCATAGCTTTGTTTAGGTCTGTAATGACAGCAGTCAGTCAGCGAGTGTGTGTGTGTGTGTGTTGTGTGGGCATAGAGTGTGTGTCTAAGACTGTGTTCACACCAAGCATGTTTAAAATTATATTGGTTTCTCCCTTGTTTCTCTTCATTTGGTCAGGTGCTAAACATGCCAATCAATCTGTACCCACACCACCTGAAAACATAGCTCTTGGTCTTTTTCCAAGTGAACTGTTGTGCAGCTCAAGAGCAGTGAAAACATAATTGTACCGGCTACAGGAAATTGCTCTCAAACGCACCGTTTTACAGGCATAAGGAGGCAGACTGACATCTGATAGCCAGTTATTACTCATGCTGGAAAGTCTAGTGTAAAAATGATTCATGATGCTCATATTAATCTTTTTTTTTGCTTCATGTTGTTGCAGGGTATGAACACCAAGGAGGGTAAAATGTCATCATAAAGAGGTCAGAGAGGTCCATCGTGCTGCAAGATGACAGGTAACAAACACACACTACAGAAAAAGAACATGTAATTCCAGTTTTGTTTGCAATAACTAATTGGGCAGTGAGCACTGTTTACAAAAATGCAGAGTTTCCGTGCAGGTTGCTAGCAAAGAAAACAAACTTTAGGTGTGGGTACACTTTATGTTGGAGGAAAGGTGAGAAGAATGGATTTCTGAGCTCCCAGTAGGAGCAGATTGATATTGTTTCATTAGCAGAGGAACACAAATGGACGCTGGTCAATATAAGTTCTCAACACTTCTATAGTGAATAATGACCTGCTGCTTGACTTATGTCAACAGCAGAGTGACGAAGCATTGACAGCCTACGAGAACAGTGAGAGAAATAATAAACATTGACAAACACACCCAAATTAATGGTTGAAATGGTTTTTTTTTTTGGTTTTTTTTACAAATAACAGTTACAGTATATGTTGTTTCCTTTTTCTTTTATTTATTTTTTTAAAACCAATTTTCAGGTAAGAAATCAAGCTAATTTGCCCAGGTTTTGAAGGTTAATCTGACAAAATCGGTATTGTTGCTTAATGGCTAATTTTTTTTTTTTTTAAAAAAAAGATATAAAGAAATATTAAATCTGCCACGATCACCCTGTCCAAAGGTCCACTGTGCTACAGATTGTTCAGTCTTCTCTGACTGTAACTGCTGACTCTGTGGACCCGTACATTAACCAAGTGGCCTGCAAGTGTCAGCTTCTTATCGCCATGATTAATGTCCTCTAAATGCCACCGCTGCAGTGGACAAGTGTCAGGGCCCGTGGGTCCGTCACTGGTGATGTTACACAGTCGCACAGTCTCTTACCATATCATACTGAGTGAGCAGAGATTAAACATATTACTCACACACAGCGCATGCATCATTTATGCACAACAGCTGACACATTTTAGTTGGCCTTGAAACCTGTTTCGATTTCTGTTTTATTGTTGGCTTAACTACTGTGAGAAAGATACAGTAAGACATAACTCCTGATAGGAACATATAAAAGAAAGAGGCTTGAGTAAACAAGTCAGTTATGACTGAAATGAGAAACTGTTGATAACAAATGAATGTTGCGTCGCTAATATGGACCAGGACTGCTGCTTCGGTTCTACCTGCCATGTTGGCAGACAGGAGGCAGCTGAAAAGGAATGTATGTGTCACACATTTTACTGAAAAATGTGCTGTGGGAATATTTGTGCCTCTGTGCACAAGTTCTTCGACAAGTTAAGTTTGATTTAGTATCAGCAACGAAAAAGGATAACATCATAAAACATATTTTGGGTAACATTTTACTTGTATATCTTTGCCGTGATCCTTTATTCTGTCAAGAGTGGTTAATTTACTTCTGCATGAATATTATAGCAATGTGCAGATAAGAATAAAACACTTCACAAAGAGCCTCCTTCAGCTGCTCATCACATCTGCAGTAAGTGTACTAGATACCTGTTTTAAAATACATGTGATCTGACAGAATGTCCTGCAACATGACTGAGGTCAAAGGTCAAGGTCACAGTGAGCTCAAAGAACATTTATTTGGCCATAACTCAAGATCCTTGGGTTTTCCCCTTGAAGCTGCGCTGATTGTATAGATCCTGTGCTGATGTGTGTGAAGTGAGTGTCTGTTTTCACACGTGGATTTAAACTGTAAGTGCATCTTGACTGGTGCTCGGAGGCATACAACCACATGGTGGTATATCTAGTTTAACGCAGCTCTCCCATGGTTGACATGTGTTATCATGTCTCTTAAAACTTCCCCTGGCCAGATACAATACGTTTTTGCAGGATTTTTACATTCGCATGCACCATCCAGGCTACAGTATAGTTAGATTTGGTTAATCGAGTGAAGTAGATAAGTATAGCTTTACATGAATGGCCTAATAGACTAACCGAATTACAGTAAAAGTGACTTAAATGGAAATGTTTTTATAAGTCTCAGACCCAAACCCTGACTTTTTTTTCTGGGATGCCCCTCTCATAACATTAGCATCTGTGTGTTTGAGGCAGACAGCGTTACAGTGAAAGGATGTCACTGTGTTTGTGTGTGTGTGAGAGAACAGCACCACTGACCTGTGCAATGACTACACCACTGCAAACATTGTAATTACAGTTGTTACTGTGACTGCACATGCAGAGCAGAGAGAGATGTGCTGTGTTTTCTGAAGCATCTGCCAACAACGTGAAAGGATCCATTGAAAAAGAGAATTTGGCTTCAAAAATATGAGGGAAAGAATCAAGTGATGAAGTGATCATGACATGATTATTATGCTGTTATTTGTCGAGACATGAGAAAGTTTGTCTTTTACCCAGAGGGCCAATGAACAAAGGCAGTCATGTAAGTAATGATGTCATTAAAACTGGGTTAAATTCGGGCTCACCAGACTAGATACATAGCTTGTCAGATGACTTAATGCAGCAATTACAATTATCTCTTTCCAGTCTGATAGTCTGAGCCTTGGACTGCATGAGATGGAGAGCATAAACATGAAAACTCACTTGTCTTCTGCACATGGATGTCGGTGCTGTGTGTGTTCAGTGTGTGCGTTGCAAGCGCATGCCACAGCTATGACTGTAAAGTGTCTGATCTTTGAATCACGTCCAAAATGCAACAGGAGAGTTTAATCACTTTGCAGAGAGAGAGGGGGAAAGCGAGAGAAAGACATGACACAATTGCACTGAGCTGCCACTCAAGATTTTGGCAGCAGAATTTTTGAGCTCTGCTTGTGGCGCATACCTGCAACACGTCCTCTCGTCCTGACCATACATAGAATCAGGCAGCCGTGATATAAATATTGAGTTGAGACATTTTGGCAGGTGAAACTGTGACCTAAATGCTGAAACTATGAGCAGTGCTGATGGGTGTTTCTTAGAAGCGAGAGAAAATACAACTAATTTAGTTACTGTAATCTTTTTATAGACTATCTGAGCAGTCTGGTCGGCTGTGCCATCAATCACAGATGGTGAATGGCTTCACCGGCTGGAAACTGAAGTTTGATGTGTTACACGTGTGTTGAGAGAAGCTGCTTTGGGGCGATTCTAATGGGAAACAGTGGCCATGGAGATGCTTTACCATTATTGCTTTAATCGTTCAGTTTCCTGCAGACATTTAAATGTTTTTGTGCTTTTATTTTGGAGGGCTTGATTCTAAACAGCAGAGAGGTGATGTGAAAAATCATATTTACAAACAACAACGGTTCAAACATACTAGGACCAAGACTTATCCTGTTTCCCAGTGCTGTTTTAAACTGAACTATAATCCTGGTTTGAGTTTGCTGTTTCTTTAGACTGAAAATAAATCTGTTGCCAGTTTATTAGTTGCACTAAAGTAAAATTCATGCAATCCTATAATAAATCTCTTTTTCATTAATGTAATCAGGTCCAATTTTTTTAAACAGTTATAGAGAGATGTTGATTTATTTTTTTTAGTCATTTTAGAGGCTGTAGTTTGTGGAGCTGCCAAATATTTTTGTGTTATACTTAGAATGATTTCTAGTATTTAGATAAGTCACACTGATATGTATTGGTGGTCAAAATAGTTGAAATAATGCTTAAAAGACTGAAAAAACATGGTTCACCTACTGGAAATGCAATAGTGTTTGAATTATTGGAGATCAAATTTAATGCAGTTAATATATATTCTTTTTTCCTTGTTTTATTTGAAATTTGTAGAAGTTATTTAATGTAGGAGCTTAATTTCTGTTCATTTACTTTTAATATTTATATAAAAAAAACAGAACATTTGAGATAAGTGATTAGATTTTGGTGGTCATAGGCCAAAGGACAAGGTCATTGTGACCTTACAAGACATGTTTTTGGCCATAGCTCAAGAATTCTTATTATTACTACAATATTTCACACAAATGTGTAATTGGATAAACTGATGAAGTGACGACATAGAGTGACTCTGAGGTGACTTTTATTTTCAGTTTTCACTGGTGAGCGTGTTTCCAAACAGTAACTGACAATCCTGCACAGTAAACCTTGAAAATTACCATATACAATATTTTACTTTTCTTACTTGAGTGATAAAATGCTGAATATAAAAAATTAGCCTGACATGAAAAAGAAAGACACTATTTATGACATCACATTTTGAAATACCATCCAAAGTTCGTCTTTAACACATTATAAATAATTATCCATGTGAAAGTTAAACCTGGACAGTGGATTGCTTTAGATTTCATACGTTTAACCACACAGAAATATTTACACAGTTCGATATGACGCAGCTGCTCACTTCCTAAAACATTAAAACTTCTGTCATAGCAGGTCTAATAATCCACCTCCATAAATATGCTGCATATCGGCGAGAGTTTATAGAACAGACTTGTCAGCAGAGACTTGAAGTTGTCTTTTCATTGTGTGTTCAGAGATAGAGCTCCATTATCTGCGGAGGTCCCAGCACACTCGAGCTAAAAGCATGACCTCACTGCACTGTGGGAAATGTCCATAGTGTTCTGCTTGCATAGCTGTTTAATTCAATCATGTTTTTCTCTCTGTCTCTGTGTAATGATAGGGATTCATGTGGATGTGGCTGGGATTCCCAGTGACTTTTAAAGGAGCACTCCCCTGAAAGCTTTCTTTTCATTATCAAACAACAAATCCCACCGAACTTTAAAAAAGGTGGTTCTGAAATATTTGTATGTTTCTATTTTGTGGAAGACAAAGCTATAATCAGTATGCATTCACAGCTGTTACAGTGGATTCTAAAAGCACAATTTCACAGCAAAAATGGACAAAACATCTCGAGAAACTTCTGAAACTAAATTTACGCAGCATAATCCAAACACGAAAATCAGTTTGGTTTTTTTTTTAATAAATTGATGCAGCTATAATCTGCACCTTTGGCACACCATTAATTCAACATCTGAAAACAGCTATTAAAACTTGCTCTCCATGGATTTGTTGTTTTATGCATTTGCCCAATATTGCATCATTAGCCACCATTTTATCACTTTTTGCAACAGCTCTTCTATGCACGTTGCAGCCATCATTGGTCCAATGCTGCACTGGCCTATATGGGATCTTTGTTCACAAAATTCGACAATCCTTGCTTCAAAAAGCAATCTACATTCTTCTGGAAGTGGCAAAACCATCTTGCTCTTGAGCCTGTAATCTCTTCAATTTCTTGAATTGTTAAGAACACACGCCACTTTGACTTTAAAGAGAGGAGTGTTGCACACATTTAGCAAAATGACTGCAGCTGGATTCTCCCTGTCTGTCTGTAACAATACAACAAAAGACAAAGATCTAGAGTTTATGATCAAGCACAAGAGCAAACAACAGAAATTTAAAAAAATGTCAGGAAGTCAAAAGACATTGGTTGAAATAAGCTTTTGCTCATTTCCTGTTTTGTTTTTCAACAAACAGTATCACACCATTCACCATTTTCTGGACATTTTTCTCTATTTTTTTGCTATTTTTTAAATAATCCTCCCCTTTTAAAAAAACAAATTTTCAGGGAATTTCTTGTCACCTTTTCCTAATTTCTCACATTTTGTGGAAAGATTCTTGCCAGGATGGTCATTGCCTTTCTTCCTCCTGTTTTCAAAATAAAACTGCTATCAATCCATGTTTTAAAGGGTTAATACTTCAAACCCCGAAATGGCTGTTTGTATATTGATTACTCATCCCGTGCTACGTTGAATTCAGAAAGAAAACTTTGTCAGATGCTCAATGCTACTTCCCAAACATACTTTTGCTAAAACATTATGGTTAAAAAACTTTTGCAAGAACAGCGCAGGCTTGCAACTCGTCCACGTGAGAGACTGTTCATGCTAAAGTGTTTTTAACAGTAAGGTTTGGCAAAAATGCATGTTTTCAGGAAGCACTGAGCATAAGAATAGATAAATGAGACACGGATTATATTGCACAAGTTGTGTGAGAGATTGAAAATGGGTGTTGCGATTTAGTTTGGCTGTTTTTAATTGCAGAACTGTTTCACATCAATTCATCAAGAATTTTCTCCGTTTTTAGCATCTTTGTTTAATGTGGAGGCATAAGAGACAAAGTTTCTCGACAAATTTATTGTAACATGGGGTGAGTAACAGCTATACAAATTTTGGCTCTTGGTGAAGAAATGGGACTCATGAGGTGCAACTGGGACTGTGAAGGTTATTGTGGTCAGCACTGAGACAGAGAGGTTGATTGAAGTCTGTGGGTATTTTAGAGCTCTTTGTGTTTAATTGTTATTTTGTTCCCTAACTGCGTGTCAGGGAAGACCAAATGTTATTCTTTCCACCTGCCTGTACTTATATTTTCTCCGTTATTGTTAGTAAGATCACATTGTTTGTATTATGCAAAGATTTAAGATTGCTGGGGAATTAGACTTCATAAACCCAATCAAATTGTTCGACCATGAGTTATGAATTGTAAATATGAACCACATTGCCGGCACGACATCTCATAGCAGAGGGATTTCCGATAACATGCCTGCTTCACACGCTCTGCCCTCTTCGGAAGTATGACGCAGTTTCTGCAACAGGTATTGAAAAGGATATCACCTACGTCAAACCTCAGAGTCCCATTATGAATGTTTGACGCTCCATTTAGTTGGAGTATTCACTTATAACACACACTGCACTGTACAAGGTCAGGGGGCTGGCAGCGGAGACAGGAAGAGATGATGTCACTGCCCGGGGAATATCTCTGAATCCTTCCCGACTTGGATGTTTAATTTACAGCACATTAGCCAAAGTGATACCATATTGTTACCTATGACCTACTTTAATGTTTAATGTGTGTTTGTGGTAGAACATATGGCACTGAACATGACTGGTGCTGCTACATGCAGGGTGACATAACTCAGCTGCACACTTTCCATTTAACCTCGATTTGTTAGCACCGACAATAACTGCATATATAAACATGGTATTTGCATTTTTTAACCCTTTTCACGCTGATAGCCATTTACATGTCTTCAAACATAAGGCCTGAGCAAAAATGATATTGCTTAAAAATGAATGTTTTTGCCTTTATTTCATATAAGACAGGTGAAAGGAGAGGAGAGAGAGAAGAGGGATGACATGCAGCAAAGGTCCACACCTGAACTCAAACCAATTTGCGATTGAGTGGTCAGCATCCCTGAGACTCCAAGACAAGATACCCCAACTACATTAACTTTAAAGTAAGGATCAATGTTTGGTTATTCATTTTCTGTGAGTAATCCATTATATTCTAAGTTTCCCAGTATGTGATCCACAAAAGCTGGATATTATTTTGTGCATAAACGACATGGTTAATGCCCCCCTCCCTGAGGAGCTAGTGCCCCATGTTGATGTAATAACTTTATGTCTGCCAGGGCACAAGCAGCGCCCTGTGCACACCAGCGTAAACAGAGCTTAGTGACACATTCACTCGAATGCAAAATGTGAAATAAACAGTCACTTTTATATATAATAAATAGCCGTGGCAGCAAGTGTTTTTAGAGGCAGGAGAGTGAGAACCCGCTAAAACGAGACTTTGTAATGCTCTGTATGACGGAAGTGTGTCATGAAAGCCAAGGTAAAGACAGGATGTCATGTGTTGTGACAGTGTCACACTGTCAAGGAGTGGAGTTTAGGGACAGGTAAAACTCTCACCTCTGACTCAATCAAATATGAGCTGAGGGAGGAATCAGCATACATTTGAAAGGCTGTATGTTAAGGATCCTTAAATACATGAGCATTAAACATGCAATGTGTTAAGCTTGGCCACATGCCCATCAAATAGGGGGCAGCATTTGAGCTGAGCACAGCTGCGTGTCTTGCGTCTGTGCTGATTGTGTAGGTGCGACGGTACATGCTAGCAGGAGTTTAAGGGGCGCCTCGGGGTGTGGGGGGACCTGGCTTGCCCGCTTCTGACGCAACGGAGTACCCAGCTGTCTTCCAGAGATAGTAAGCTTCCCTCATTGAGGCTTAGATTATAAAAGACAAGACCACATAATGAAATTATTATTTGTGCATAGCTGTATTTCACAACAGGACCAGTTTACTTTGGCTGACAAGCTGTTGAAACTTACAAAAGTTACCATATATTGAAAAAAAAATGTACACAATGGCTTCATCTTCTTAGAAGATTGTACAGCTTTAGACTGAGTCAGTCAGTCTTAGAAATAGTTTACAAAACTCTGATTGAGAGTTTGCTAATATTCCACTTGACATCATAGTTTGGTCATGACTTCAGGCCGATGAGTCAGCTTGTTACGATACTTGGCGTGGCCGGAAAAGGTCATGACTATCTTCTCATCCTTTGTTCCCTATGAACTCTGGAGGATGCTACGGCGCTCCTTTGGCAACCGCCAATATTTTTTTAAAGTCTTTTATTCCCAGTTTAATCAACACTTTAAACTCAAGGACATAAAGCTTCATATCACACACCATAGTGTTTTGGGGTCAGTTCTGTTATTGGACCCTTTGTAGTATTTATGCAGAGTTAAGTACATTCTTAAGCCGCATTTCCACTGCACAAAAAACCCACTAACACCTGCTAACATCCGGCTTTTTAATGCAATGGGAATGTGTACATTGGTATTCACACCTGGGGTAGTAATAGGTATTTATTACCTCTAATTCAGATTGCTGCCACTAATTAACTTCCTTCTCTACCTAAGCAGTGCTCAATTATCGACCCAAATTAGTCTCCTCTGAGTTTAAGAGAGAGAGACTGAATAAGTAAGAAATATATAAAGACAAGAAACCACCTGAAAGTTTTCACAGACCTCTGTCCATGCTGCATTTTACTGTGTGCCTGTTCTCCAGCCTGTGCATATTGTTGAATGGACACACCAAAATAACCCCCACGCACACAGAAGGCGCACTCGTCTGCTGCAGTGCCGTGTACACAGCTCTCCTTTACTGGCAATGGGAAAGCAGTCTACAGCCTATTTTAGGAGGTTTAACCATGTTTAAAAAACTTGCATGCATGTGCTAATTTTGTTGGGAAAGGGGTATCATATTACATGTTTCCGGTAACTGTCTACTCTGCCAAAGTGTCTGCAAATATGTGAGGATCTATCAAGCTCACTGGGACTTGCTTAATGAGGCTTTCTAGCTGCTGATGCAGATACACGATAGCTCAGTTGAGCTCAGACCTTTGTGGAACCCAACATAAATATCTATTTATTATTGTTGGACCTAATCCAAGTTGTCAACAACAGCTCAGCTGGTGTGGTGCAGTGGACCATGGTGAACTCTGATTCACAGCAGGGGAACTTAGTGGAAGTGATTATCATGTGTGAGTTAATTATTGCGTTTCAGATGTGGTAAACACTTTTCTATGGGTGGTTCATAACCATGCTCAAGACAACAAGTTTAAGGACGGACTCTTTTTGTGTTATAGATCTTGTATTGATTTCTGAGTTCATACTTTTCACTACAGCCCGTTTGGTGTTCTGTTGCCATATTTATTTTATCCATATGTCTGAGTACACACTTTGCAAAACACCAAAGTTTTGACTCCTAGTGTAAAAAGAATAACTCATATATTCAGGCCATCTAACTGTGTGGCTTTTTGAACCCTCTGTTCAGACAACATCACTAATCTGCCACGTGCCGCTGCTTGTTGTCTCATCAGTAACTGCGGTTAAACCAACACTGAAACTGTAACAGTAATGAGGAGAACAAAAGATGAGAGAAAGCGCACAGATAGTTGGAGACAGACAGGGCCACAAGGATAACCATCTCAGTCTAATCATCACCAGCTCTGTTTAAATTTTGGCTGCAGCCTAAAAGGGGGAATACTTTCATTAACCTTAAAGTCAATCCACCATGAAAACAAACACATTAGCTCCCCACTCTATGACTCACTGCCCTTTCACATCGACTACGAATGTAAGTGCTGCCAAGGTTTTTCCTGTCCGCCATGCCTCGCCCTTCCTCGCTTTTTGCCGCCACCACTGTGTTATCTCGCTTCAACTTTTAACCCTCGGTGCTGGAAGCTGGATGAAGCTGAGACTAAGCGACCTTATCATTTTCACAGACTGCACGAGGGATGGGAATGAATATAATTATCAGCTAGACTGTATCATATCTATAAAACATGTTTTTATACATATTTTTTAGGATGATGAGGCCTCAGTCCAGCTGGTTGCCTATATCTTAAATGTAGCCAGGGGTTTTTAAAGGTCCCATATTATAAAAAGTCAGATTTCTTTTTTTTTTTTTTAAATTTAAGCATGTGTAGGTGCTGTATAAATACTGTGAAATAGCAAAATGCTCAATCCACACAGAAATGCACACGGTCTGTTTTCAGAAACTGTGCCTTTTAGCCGTTAGGATTTTCATTAAGTTGTGATGTCACAGGGGTGCCTGTGGCCCAGTGGATTGAGCAGCGCCCCCATTTATAGAGGTTGTATATTTGCCTTGGCCATTTGCTGCATGTCGCCCCCCCTCTCTCTCTCCCCCTTTCATGCTCAAGCTATCCTGTATATTAAAGGCAATAAAAGCCCCAAACAATATCTGAAAAAAATTTAAAAAAAAAAAAAAAAGCTGTGATGTCACAAATCTTCTATATAGACTGTTTTAAACTTGAGACATAAGTAAACATTATCAGTGGATCCTTTTGTTTTTCCTGTTGAAGTGTTTAAAATGTAAATGACATTAGCTGAGTAGTAAAGTAAACATGCTGTTGCTTAATGCATTCTCAGTGAAACTATAACTTTCAAGATAGAAAGTGCTACTACAGTGCTGTTACAGTCAGAGCATTTTGGGAGGGGGCTTAAAGAGACAGGTGTTAAAACATAAGCCTCTTCTACACTGCCTGTTCAAGGCAGGTGTAATGTGCCATTATGCCGCCCTGCTGTTCGGGATATAATGTACAATCAAAAGGTGGGACAGCGTGGTATCACCTTTGAGCTGGGAGCAGAGGTAATAGCAGCCCCAAAACGAGGTTTGTTTAAAGCCGGAAAGACCATGGGTGGGGCGATTGTGACATTTTGACGATACGTTATGTGTGCGACCGACCGCGGGAGATTTAAAAAGTGGCTTTTAGTGGTTAGCAGCAAATTCAAAGAAAACTAACAGTGGCTGTAAATTGAGAAAATAATGAGATTCGACAGCTCCTCCTCCTCTGAGCAGAGAACTAAATCAACCGCCATATAAGAGGGACGGT
Source organism: Plectropomus leopardus (assembly GCF_026936395.1). Lineage (NCBI taxonomy): Eukaryota > Metazoa > Chordata > Actinopteri > Perciformes > Serranidae > Plectropomus > Plectropomus leopardus. The sequence continues at coordinate 19,084,779 of NC_142190.1, forward strand.
AAATGATTGTCATTGATATACTAATGCTGTTGTTATTTTGTATAAAGGTCTGCTGACACATTGTGTAAAATGCAAGTGAGGCATAAAAAAGGGACCTCGTAGCAATCCTACAGCACAATCTCTGTGTAAAAAGGACTTTAGTGTTTCAGAGACTGACTTTAGGCTATATTCAGGCAGACAGTTGGAGAAATTTAATGCCGTTTTTGAACGTGAAAGCATGTAAAAATGTTTTAGTAAAACCCCAGAATACAAGTATGAATCTTGAAATGAGTATAATTTGGGACCTTTGATGAAGTTATTCAAATATTTTAGTCCTAAAGGAAAACTTTCTCCAGCATAAAACAATGAGTCAAATTGACAAACTTTTTAAATCAACCATATCCATGCCAGCCTGTGGATATCCTCATATCAAACCAAGCTTAAGACGATTAAGACACAAAAAGAGATCAGAGAGGCAGTGGGAGGCAGCCAGGAGGAGGCTATGGTGGCAGGCTTTTTACCACGCTTTAGGGGATTGGCAGTCGGTCTTAAAACTTTTGCCCTCAGATGTGGTCAAAGCACACATCATAAACTTATCCCAACCTTGGCCCCAAGCTTAACTGAAACCATGTATAAAGCACTTCATTAGTAGAGAGTGGTAGGAGTTGTGCACAGCCTGGGTGCTGGTAGGAGACTCGTTTCAAGAAAAAAAGTCCCACATTCATCTGATTGTGGGATATTGTGACCTTTTTTTAAACTCGAAAAACAACAACACTTTCTCTCATAACCAAATCTTCCCAGAATTTCTACAATACAGTTGCTCATCTTCTCCCAGCTTTAAAAAACAACCCCATGCGCAGGTCCTAAGGGCTGATTTTAATTCAGCGATAGACTCAGTCAAAGTCATACACAAACACTCTAGTAAAACAGTCTAATCTGTTGAAAAAAGACATATCTGAAAACTAATAATTTACACGACGATGCAGGCCAATGTTACTCCAGCATGTTAATCAAGCATGAAAATATAAAATGTGCTGATTAAGAGGTCACCGTGTTATCATAGAAAACATACATGTGCAATCACACAGTCTATGTGCTATCAGGACTCTGTCTTATGTCACAGCAGCGGCGGTTTCACATGATTCAGAGCTGATAACTGACTGTGTCAGCTCTGTCATGTATAAAAACACCGGCTGCATTTGCAATAAGTGACAGTATGCATGTGATTATCTTTGGGTAAATATTTTAATACGGCCATTGAAACCATATGATATGCTCTTACCGATTTGATAAGAGGGAGAACTTATAGTAGAGCTGCTCCTGTGCTTCTTTTTTTTTTACATCATGAGAGTGGAATAATACAGACTTTATATTCTATAGTCCCATAAATATATGTTTTAGGATGATGGCAAGGTGAAGTGGAGCGCTGCTCAACATCAGTACAGCCTTACATTATTTGTCGGACAACAAGTTAGACAGGGAACAGTATGAAAACAGTTGGTAAAATGTGAATTGTCTCAGTGTTCTTGTATGAAGGAGACTAAAGTTGGCTAATGCTGTAATTCTGGCAGTGGTATACCAATGCTGCACTGCCTTAAATGGGAAACAGAGACCCAGACCTGTGCTTTACTACAACATGGCTCTGATTAAGACCAGATTGGTCTGCCTGTGGTTGGTTCTGAGCCGCAGCCAATTCTTACTCAGGAACAAGACTGTTAACGCTGTGGTATGAATGCATCGATGTTACACTCTCCCCCCTTTCAGCAACTTATATCTGCTTTAGCTAAGATCTCAAGGAGTCCCTGTCATTGCCATGGATAGATACATAAGTACTGACTATTTTGTGTTCCCATCACAGAAGTCTGGAAAAAAGTAGTGCTGCAAGTAACAACTCTTTTCATTGTTGATTATTTTGTCTTTTTATTCTCATATATTGATCAGTTGTTTGGTCTATAAAATGTCAGAAAATGGTGAAAAATGTAGACCTGTGAGAGTGATTACATAGATATGAATAATTTGTGAGGCTTATTCCAGCCATGATCAGGTTCATATTTCCTGTATACATCCTGGTTTCTTCTCCAGCTAGCATTATTTGGCTTTCTGATAAACAGAATATGGTGTTTACATGCTCAAACACATAAACAGGATACTCCAAAACTTGTTCATAAATGGGTTTTTCATGTTCATGTAAACATACTCAGTGTTTCTTAAAGCCCAAGATGACGTCCTGAAATGTCATGTTTTGTCCACAACCCAAAAATATTCTGCTTACTGTCACAGAGGAGTAAAGACACAAGGAAATATTCACATTTAAGAAGCTGAAATCTGAGAGTTTTGACTTTCTATCCCAATAACTTACTCAAATTGATGAATTGATTATCACATTAGTTGGCAATTAATTTAATAGATGGCAACTAAACACTGTAGCTCGAGAATTTAAAAAAATCAATATCTAACAAGACACAACAATAAATGGAAGATTTATAATATTCCACTATTGAAGGATGCATTTTTTTTCTCTATCCTGTTATCTCAAAATCAGTTGTTGACGATTGCTTAAGAGAACTTTGGACAGTTTTTTCAAGAGAATATAATAATTATCTCGTTACCAATATAATTATATCAAGATAACAAGATAAAATTATAACTTCCTTAAAATCAGTCTTTCTCATTTAAGGAGAAGACTCTCAGGGAAATGTATTTCAGTGATCATACTGCTACCTTTGGCTATACAGATGGATATCTTACCATTTTATTATAAACTGAAATATCGACACAAATACTAATTAAACTGTCAGGACATCTTGTACAGACAATCATGGTCCCCAGAGGAGGAATCCTACTATTACCAGGTCAAACTGAAAGTTGTGTTAGCCACTCTACAGTGTCTGTGCACACTTGCATGACAAAACAATAAGTAGAAATAACAAGAATATTTACTCGATATCTTGAGAAAACAGGATTGAAACAATTATTGCAACCAGGGTCTCCCAGCTTCTGCACCAACTTATTTTACTGTACATATTTAGCTTTTTTAACTGTTACTGCACCATTATGAGTTTTGATGTTGTTCGGTTGCTGACTGTTACCTACTTTCTCTCTCAGGACGACATGCTTTCAGAGCCTCTCACGTCTCATCAGCAGCTCTGGTGCATCAGTTACACTTTGTCTCACAGGGTAGTTTTAGGAATCCATTTGCAGCTCAGATGTCACACAGGCTGCAGTATGGTAAGAAAACATCACACTTGACCCGATGCATTAAAGGTTTCCCCTCCATGTGTAGGAGGTGATGTCTGCTACCATCTAGTGGCCAAAATGAAAATTTCATCACACAGATGAGAGCAGCTCGGGGAAAAAACTGTAACTTTAGTTTTGTTGAAAAAAGACAAACACTTTTTTTTCGCAGTAACCTTACAACCTAATATATTTAAACAAGTTAACTTACAGCATATCGTCTGCCTTCAGTTCCAGGGGCAAACATCCTTTGATGATGATGATTATTTTTCTACATTACAATTTCTTAGCTCTGGATGCTCCTTTTATTTATGGAACAACAAACAAGCCATGTAAATGAAAACCATCAGCTGTACGTGATGCAAAATATTAAACAATACAGGTAATATAGAATATGACATGTATTCAGTATCTTATGACAGTAGCGGTGTATTTCAGTGGTTCTCAATTGGTGGGCTGCGATCCAAAAATGGGTTGCAGGTCCCTTCTGAATGGACCATGAGGGACTCATGAACGTGTCAAGTTTGTAAAAAACAGCACCAAGCAAGAACAGTGAATTTCCTGCACAGAGCTTCTGTATTTTTTTTCTCAATTTATTTTTATTTCTCGGTGTTCTAAGCCAGCTTGTTGTTTACTTTTTGTGAAATCAAAATGAATACATGGTCATTTATAATATGTGGACCTTAAACTAATGACTAAGGATGAATCTGGACTGCAGGACTGAACCAGTTGGGAACCACTGGTCTGTTCCATTAACACAAAATGTATAAGCAATTATCACAGTATAACAGAACAACCAGCAGTTCATGTATATGTATTTACACACAAAACCAAACAAAATACCCAAACAAAACAATGGTCTTTTTGTTTTAAAATGTTTTATGGAATGTTTTTCCTCGTGAATAATAAACTTTGCAAATAATATGTAAAAGAAATCCTGTAAAAAAAGAAAAAGATATCAGCTCTGCGCGCCATGTCCCTCGTGCCTAGCCGTAGTTTACGTCATCAATGTATGCCGACGTGAGCAGCATGGAGCAGCTGAGGCGTTTTTGACCTTCCAAAATCATTTCTTCAAAGTAGTTTCGGTGAGTTAATTCTGTCTTTACACCGAGCTTTCACTGTTTATCTTTATAAACATCAACTAAAGCCGATTTAGATTGTTATTCCTGTTTCTGTTGAATGAACGCTGCAGTAAAATGAGAGCTAGCATTAGCTGCAGCGAGGCTAATTGTAGCCCTGTTTGTCATCCTCCTGTAAGCAACGTGAATTTGACAAAACGGTAATGTTATTACTTTTGCAAAAAAAATTTAGCTTTAAATTGATGTGAATACCGATGATACAAAAGTCAGCTCAAAGTCTGAAATGTGTGTTTATCACGCATTTAACTAGACTATGTAAACTGTTATCCTTCGCCATTGATCCAACGAAATCGCAGTCATTTATTGTGTGATAGAGGCCGGTTATTATGACCTCCATTATCATGACATTTGCAAAAGAGCTGCTAAGTCTCTAGCTGCTCAACATGTGTCAGATAAAGTGTTAACTTTCCTCGTCCTTCTGTTCCACAGGATTGAATACAGCTCTCCACCATGTTGGTCCATGCTAGATGGATCATCGGCAGAGTCATAGGGACCAAAATGCACAAAACTGCCAAAGTGAGAGTCACAAGGCTGGTGATGGACCCTTACCTGCTCAAGGTGAACTTTTTAACAGTGATCATTCACTGCTGATGCGTACAGGAAGGACAGGTGGCATGAATAAGCGTACTTTACTAACAAGAGAATACCAGATATAACTTCAGTCTTATTGTCATGTTAATTTTACTCTGTCACACATAAAACACAGAGAGGGACCGTAGAATGATAAGGCTGGGGTAACGTTTGAAATTTCATAAAACTGGTGCCATCACAATACCTGAGGTTTGGTACAGCTGCCAAAAACAATCCTTTAATTACATATGCCACTAAGGATAGCAAAAAAATAAGAGAATCAATATCAAAACATAAGAGTTGATATGCTTTTATTTTGAACTAAAAAAGACACACACACACACACACACACACACACACTATATATATATATATATATATATATATATATATATATATATATTCACACATACATAGATACTTGTACATATGTGTGTGTGTGTGTGTGTGTGTGTGTGCGCGTTTGTGTATTACATATTTATTGCATTAATTAAAAGACTAAATAAATACGTTTTCAGCTATTCATTGACCTCACGTCTCTCATAGGTTTTGGAAGGATACGCTACAATTCTGAAGAATAGTTTACAAAAGCTGCAATGCTTATTTTCTCTTGTGGAGAATTGTGTGTATTTAAAAACCCTGCAGTAGAAGATCTGAGAGCTCATGAGGGATTATAAAATTGCAGAAAGGCTGCAATGTAAAAGTGAATACATTTGATTGGAAGTAATATTGGGAATCTGTATGAACGTATGTTTGGCTGTAAGACAACTCATACAAGTGCTGATAGAGAGGAGGTATTTTTAGCTGCCTCTAGTTTCCACACAACAACCACCACGGCAGCTACGGCTCCTGTTACTGTTCATAACACTACAGCCGCTCCTGTGTCTGTCTGTAGCTGTCTGAACCATGTATTTTCTCTTCAAGAGGAAACTTGGAAACACGGTGCACATTTTATGATGTTTTAACTTTTAAAGACTTGTTGTTTACAAATGTGAATTTTTTTTCTTGCTTATTTTTGTTCCTTTTTTATAAATTAAATACATCGGGTTGTTTGGTGGTCAGTCAGACTAAGTTTGCTGTTGGGCTGTAGTAACTTGTGAATTACATTTTTTTGACAAATAATTATTACTCATATCAATCAGTTATTAAAATCACAATAAATAATCTTATTGAATTATTGCCGTAATAGCCAAGAACATATTAATTTGCCCACTTTGCTTATAATTTTTGAATGTAATTAAAATTCTGCACAAGTTGTTGATTCATGATCATCAGTGACTGATTGCTGTACACTGACTATGTATTTAAATGAGTGTAATGTTGTTTCTTCCTCATAGTACTACAACAAGAGGAAGACCTACTTTGCCCATGATGCTTTGCAACAGTGCACTGTGGGAGATGTCGTCCTTCTCAAGGCTCTGCCTCAGCCCAGGTCCAAGCACGTGAAGCATGAACTGTCTGAGATAGTGCATAAAGTCGGCCGGGTGGTCGACCCACTGACAGGAAAGAGAGTTGAAGCTAGTGAGTATATGGAGCCTCTGACTGACCTTCAGCTCAGCCTGGGAGAGGACGCGACGTTATCAGAAAAACTGCAGCAGCTCAACATCTCTGCCGCCTCCAGTGGAGCTGAATCCCCACCAGCACAAACTCCATCTTCATGATGGAAAACGGCTGTTTTTTCAGTAATGTTATCTTAAATGTCACTCTGCAATTATGTTTCTGTTTCAGGTGTTAATGTAAATATAAACGTATAAACCTGTCATCAGTATATACAAATGAATGTGGAAAATACATTTTCTTTGCTACCTGCTCAGGTAGTTTTGAATGAAAGACACATTTTTGAGGAATTTACAATAAAATGACAATAAGAGGGCATGGTGTCTTTCACAAACATGTATGAAATGTGGGAGTCATTACTCAGGGCCCCAGTGGAAGGGAGGGTCCCCAAAAAGCCTGGCACAGAAAGTTAAGCTTTGTTTGCAATTTTCTAATTCAAAGTAATTAGTGCCATATCTAAATTAAAACTGGCTAAAGAATTGGTATAAAAAATATTGGATTCTTCTGGGGCTTCTCTTACCCTTTAAGGCACAAAGTGGTTAAATCTGCCCAAGCAATAAGATCTATTCGTAAACACAGCTAGAGACAAGCGTGGGACTCGGCAAGAAAGGAAAGTGAAAAATATTCAAAAAGTGTGAATTGTGAGAATTTGGTGCTACGCCCCTGCATGGTGCTCATATGCGTTTACTGTCAGACCTGAGATCTATGATTGAAAGACTTTACAGTATCATTATAGTATCAAGTAATATTAAAATATTGCTACTTTTTCTTTAAACAAGGGATGTTTTTTTTCATAAATCAGCCAGTCATTGAAATGTTCATGTGTGTTTGATAAAGCACAATGAACTTTATGAAAATGTATGTAGGCCACTCTTTACTTTGAACCCTGTGTAAGTTATAGTCAGTTTAGTTTGAAATAAATAGTATTTAGAAATCGAAGGAAATTAGAAGTCAATAAAAGCTATATATCAGTCATGTGTATTGTTAAAAGCCCACAGGACAGTTCATTTTTCATGTGAGGGGAGGGCGTGGTGCTAAAAGGTGGAGGCATGTCAAATACTTTTTTAGACACCAGAGAGGGACTCATGATTTTTAGTCTGATTTTTATTCTAAGTTAAATTTAGTTTCCCTCTGCTTTTTAAAGAAATGGGCAATGTTTTCTTTAAAAGTTGCTAAAAATAGATGATTTATCAAAACCAGAAAGTAAAAACATATATATATATATCGCTATTAACACATGTGGGACTAATGCTTCCATGAAAAATCTGAGCTTCAAATATTGATATTTAATCAAAATAATTTAAAATTTTGCCAAATTCTTTTTTTTCTTTTTTGCAATTTCAAGAGTTTTGTACATTTTTGCCCTCAACTTTTAATTATCAAGCATCAAAGAACACGTTTTCTAAATCTAAAAACTAATTCATGATGAAAGGAGGGTCTTGCATTTTCCCCAAGTCAGTCAGAGAGGCTCAAGGAAAAACATTTGTCGCTTTGGGAAGAGTCAAAAAACCAAAACAAAACATGGTGTACCACCCCAGCCACCCATCTCTCCTTATAAATAAAGAACAGTCCCTAAAAAGTAAAGACGGGCTTACGTTAATGTAAGTAACGTCAGCTGCACCGGGAGCAGCCCGGACTGCGGCTGCAGCCGAGTCAAACAACCTGCAGCTGATTACAGCTTTCACGGGAAAGATGGCGACCCGAGTCCTTCAAAGAGTGGGCAAAGGCCTGAAACAGACGAAAAATGGGCTCCCGGCGAACGGGCAGGTCACGGTTGTCGTAAGGTCGTGCTTTTGTAAATGTTACTTTTCAGTGCAGTTGTAGAAATGCGGCTAAAATGTGTTTAGCTTACGTAGAGTTTGACGCCAATGACAAAGTCCGGCAGGCTAGGTTGCTAAGCTAACGCTACGCTAACGTCGGGACGCTGGCTGCGTTCAGATCTCATGTAACGCAGCTAGCATTAGCGCCGTAGCTCCAAACTTGCTAACTTTCTGCTAATGCTAATTTTTATCCTGCTACATTACGAAGTTGTAAACCGACTTGTGTCATCACTTAACCTTACGTGCTTCACAATTTTGTGAGTGGAGTTAAAGTTGCTGTGTGCAGAAATAATATGAAAACACAACTGAGTTTCCGTCAGTCTCAAACTTCAAGGTCAAAATGCAATGAATGTCTGTACAACACTTCTTGTTTTGATTAGTGAATGGCCCAGTTTCTCACTGCGGCAGGTGTTGTTAACAGCCAAACTGCGTGAAAACAACCGAAATGCTGCGATGTATTCAAAATGTAGCTAAAATGTGACAACTGTGAATGCATTGTTTAAAACATTGTGTTGTGTTTGGGTCAGCTGGCAAACTGTCAGAGGAGTTCTTCATGATAAACAACAGCAGCGACTGCATGAAGTAGGCTATTTGTTAGCACTTTTGTATGTTTTTTTTAGCAGTCAACGAAATACTATTAAGGAGGGAAGGCTGCTTAGGAGTCCATGCAGACTAATCCTCTGGTTATGTGCAGTATGCACGGCTTATAGCCCTCTCTGTTGTTCTTGGTTGCTTCAGACATCACTGATTAGTATACAGTGCAACCTTGTGTATTTACACAGACCTCAGTTTTATTAAAAGGCACAAGGCAAGGCAGTTTTATTCATAAAGCACTATTAATAACAAGTCAGTTCTTACATCGAAGGCACACTATTAATATGCACAGAGGTATAGGCTGGCCAATACTGGATTTTTTAGGCTGATATTTATATCATTGATATGAATATATAACATTACTTATTTTAATCTCAAACAAGTAAAAATGTCAATAGTGTTAACACTTTTTAAAACTTTTTTTCATAAGGTTTCTTTTTAAAATAATTATAACCAACATATACACTGAGCAAGACATTGTTTAGTTGAAAAATAAACATGGTTTTGCTCTATGGTGAACAAACTATATGACAGAGAGTTTCTAAATGACCTCAAACTATTTTTTTTTTGGAAATTCTTCATAAATGTCTTATTTGAATTTGACCAACACACAATGAGACCAATTTATCAACAAGTCTGATGTCTTATTTGTAGATCTAGCTCAAACACAAACCACATATGTATATTAAAGAAAGCAAGACATGATTTAAGTTTGTTGAACTTGGACACAGTTGTTACAGATCTCAGGTCAGTTTGTTCCAGAGAGCAGGGCTGATCAGAAGCAGAGCAGGTTCAGTTAGAAAACCACCTCCTGATGGCCTGAGATCTCTGACTTGCCTTCAGTCAGAAAGCAGGTTTGAAATGTTCTCAGGAGCTATTTTAGAGACTTACAGAATTACAGCAGAGTACAGGCAGCATAATTATATGCTGCACTAGTTGGTCAGCTTATCTGTTGTTGTTTTCTGTTGCTGGTTGTGTGTATTCAACATTTGTTTGTTGTGTTGCCTTAGGAGCCTCTCAGCTTTCCGTGAGGACAGCTGGTTCAAGTCCCTGTTTGTTAGAAAGGTCGACCCCCGTAAAGACGCTCACTCTCATCTGCTCGCCAAGAAGGAAGACAACAACCTGTACAAAATACAGTGTAAGTGTTGTTTGACTTGCTCTGACTGTTATGGTGATGCGGTTAAAAAGATTACCGACCGTATTATTTTCATTGTTTCGAGATGGATTTAAAATGTTTTTCTCCTCTTCTGTTAGATGGTGTATTATCCACTCACGCTGTGTTGTTTTTTTGCAGTTCACAATGTCAAGCCTGAGTGCCTTGATGCTTACAATGAACTTTGGTACGAAGTCGCTGTCTCTTCTTTGACTTTATTCAGATGTTTTGTCAATGTGCTGAATTTATAAACCGTGCAGATTTTTTAACATATTCTTTGTGTTGTGTGTGTGTTTCATTAGCGCGGACGTCTTGCCTTCCATTCACGCTGACCCCGAATACTCTTGTGAGCTTGTGGGTACCTGGAACACATGGTACGGAGAGCAGGATCAGGCAGGTAAGGGCACGCTTCGAGCTGCAGGTCTGAAGGCTGCCGTACATATATTCATAATGATTGATTGATAGGCCATTCAATTAGGTAGTCTAGATAAAACATAAACTTCCTTTTTCATGATAGAAAATGTGAATTCATAAACACAGACAAGATAGTAACGCTCAACAGATAATGAGTTGACAACAATAGTCTATCACAAATTTAACTAATTTGACATGCCAAACAGCTCTTAGATATGAGGATGTTGCTTATTTCTAGTCTTCATCATTGTAAACTGAATATTTTTTGCCTTTGGTTTGACAAAACTACAATATAAACTAAAATGGATGAGTTGAAAAAAAGAAATAATAGCAATAATGTCAAATCTAAATGCTGAAGAAGGGCCTCTGGCCTGAAACATCTGTGTGAAAATAAAAAAAGTTATTATTTGAGTGCCTTCCGGATCTTTACTGCATTGATATCCACTTTGAGGAATCACTACTAACTCCTAAAAAGTTTAATTGTGTCTTATTAGTTGTGTCTTATTTTTAGTTGGGAAAAAAATCAGCAGAATCATAGCTGACGGAAATTATTGTTAGTTGCAGTCCTATACAATATTTGCAGAAATGATTTAAACTCCTGATTGATGTGAAATATGTGAGACACACACAATCACACAAATCAATGCACATATTACAATATGTCCATTATATTATATGTACATTATACAGTCAAGTTTTCTTGAAAAATGCATCTAATTTTCGCACAGACCTGTAAGAATGCTTCTTTTTTCACTTTGCTGCTGCTGATGGGGACATTTCTCCATGTTTGACTCTGCTGATGTAAAGAGACTTTTCTGATTATTGCAGTTTCTCTCCTCCCTTGTGACACACACCAGCACTTTGACAGCTTTTATATTTTGGTTAATTATAGCTGTGACTGTATTGGACTTTTCCTGGCCGCTGTCCATTTATTCCTTGAGGTGACGTTTTTCATTCCTCAGTTGTAAACTGCCTCTAGTGTTACAGCTCAGTAATATTAGCAGCCTCAGTAAAGATCGCCTAAAGGCTGCATGAATAAAACATGTTCACATGGAAATGATATCCAGTACTATGCTGTGAGAGATTTGTTTTTTTACTTTAGGAAACCCGGTGTGCTCTCTCGGGGAGATAGCTCTCTCTCTCTCTCTTTTAATTTTTAACATGTTAAGTGTAATGCATTTCTTTTTTTAATGGTTAATTTTTCATCTTAATCACTGGTAGATTCATAATATTATTAATATAATATTATAATATTATCATCCTGCACCGTGTTGTGTTTTTGGTACCGATCAGGTCTAGCTGTGTCCAGCATCATGTGAAGTAGCAGAATAAATGCTTTTGTACATGATGGAGGGAACTTTTGCATTGTCTTGTTTTCATTTTACTAAATTACTACACGTGAATATATCATAGCCAGTGTTGTTGTGGAGTTTTGGGTGTTTGTTTTTTTTTTTACTGCAGCATTTTTCAGTCAGAATCTCACATTTTACCTGATTTGACCTGACTTCTGTTGTGTTTGCTCATGGAAATTTACAATAGACTGATGGCTGATACACTCGATCTCATCATGCCAGCTCAGATCACAGCCAATCTAGAGACTCTGCAGTTGTTAAAAGAATACTTCACCAACAAAATGACCATTTGTATATCACTTACTCACCACGTTATGTTGAATTTGTGAAGAAAGCTACTCTTGCACATGTATATTGTGAACGGAAAATGTAAAAAAAAAAAAAGCTAGAGGTTGGCTATTTTAATAACAGCAATACTATTTTGACAACTTGTGCAGTATAATCCAAATCTAATTTTATTTAGTCATATGTGCAGTTCTTCCTTAACATAATTTTTTTCTAAAACATTACAATATAAACCATTTGGCTCCCTAGAAGCGTGCCCTGAGCATGAGCGTGCTTATGAGCTCTGCTCAAGCAGAGTTAAAACGCAAGTGCAAGAAGTGCATGAGATTGTTTTTACAGACATGGTGTAAATTGTAATATACAGAAAATTCATGGGTTTGGGAAGTGATAAATGAGACTTGGACTGTACTGTGCCTTTTTCGAATTATTTGTTTACCATTTGAGAAAAAAAGTTTTCTTTAAAAATCCAAGGTTACATGTGTGCAGTAACTGATATACAAATGGTCGTTTTTCAGGTGAAGTATTCCTTTAATGTAAAATAACATCTTGCCCAAAGAAATATAGGCACATCTAGATACACATTCAAGAGCTGCATTATTTTTGGCTCTTCTGCTCCTTCTATTCTAGTTCACCTGTGGAGATATCGGGGAGGATACCCGGCTCTCACCGAAGTCATGAACAAACTCAGGCAGAATAAGGTAACGGGTGCTCGGGTTAGTTCAGTCTACTGACAGTTGGTGACCTGTAGGCCAACGTTTGTGGCATTGCACCCCTCAAATAAGATCCGCTGACCACTTTTGCACCCATAATGTTTCACCATCTTTGTGTGTGATTTTCCAGCTTTGTGATTTTAGTTTTGGTGCACAGAAATGCTGTCGTACATTGGTAGGTGCAGTTAATGGACCCAAGCACCTATTGTATGTTTGTGTTTTATCTTAGGAAGTTTTTTTTTTTTGTTTGTGGTTATTGTAATTAGGCAGTTTGTCTTAAATTACAAAAGATTGTTCAAAATGAAAATAACTACAATATGTGTAATATGCAAATACATTTTAAACTATTTGGTGTCTTGCCCACATTAATGTTACCCATTAAAGTGGGCATTAACTATTTTAAATCAACAAGTTACTGCTCACAAACACAGGTAGATGACTGAGGTTAATTTCTTTTCTTTATATATATATGTATATATATATGTGTGTGTATATATATATATATATATATATATATGTATATATGTATATATATATATATATATATATATATATATATATATATATATATGTATGTGTGTGTATATATATATATATATATATATGTATATATATATGTGTGTGTATATATATATATATATATATATGAGCAACTGCAAAACATACATTTTTGGCAAGTGACAGTATCAGATATTACTCAAGAAGTTAAGATGTAATGGAATAATTAAATCACTTGTATTCCAGCAAATCGGACTAAATTAGATCATACAAAAGCTGATTGTGCTGTGCATTGGATGTGGATGCTAAACCTCTGAAACAGATGACAGAGATGATTACTATTACTATTATTATTATTATTATTATTATTATGGATGATAGAGGTATTATTGTACCCTAATTAGAAGGAGAGAAGAAGTGATTTTTTTGTTTCAGGTGTGTAAAATATTGATGCACTAAAATGGTCTGAGCTCAGCTGATATTGTGCAACCACTCTAGCTGACTTTATTGACAGATTTACGGACTAATGTGTTGCTGTTGTTTGTCGTTGCTGTAGGAGTTCATGGACTACAGGAAAGAGAGAGGGAAGATGCTGCTGTCTCGTAGGAACCAGCTGCTGCTTGAGTTCAGTTTCTGGAACGAACCCGTCCCTCGTCCAGGACCCAACATCTACGAGCTGCGATCGTACCAACTCAGGGTAACTCTTGGAAATTTATCAGCATCCTCTCGTTATGCATAAATATATTTTTCTCCTCTGCTGTAGTAAACAGTCAGACATCTTATCTTTCACATCTCTCCATTCTTCATCTTCCTATTTCAGCCAGGGACGATGATCGAGTGGGGAAATTACTGGTAAGGCATAATTAAAAAAAAATAATCCTTATTCTTTTTACATGTAGAAAAAGAAAGTCATCAATTTCAGTTTGTTTTGATAGTTATTCAGAGAAGCTCTCGAGCTTTCTCTCAGTGTTGTAGTAAATGAAGAGCTACATTTAGTATGCACATTTTTAAAATTTCCTCACCACTATTTTATTGGTTTTACAGATTGTAGCAGATGAATATGAGTCAACGGTACTTTTTGGCTACGCAATCTATGCATGACACCGACGCATGATAAGCAATATCACACATAATTTTTAAATCTCAAATAATTTACCTATGTACCCCCCATTCAATATGTGTGTTTATGATCAAATCAATAATGACTGGGAAATTTGTTCTGTTAATGCAATAAAACCGAACATGCTTTAAAACAATTCTGACGTTACAACATCAAGATTTGATGTTTTGATTGGAGAGAAATTGTTGGGATATTTGAACTTTTAAAAACCTGCAAATTAGTGCTGATGGTTTTAACTGTACAACCCTTTAATTACTTTGTGTTTTTTATGTAACGTAACTCTCTGATGCTCTGCAGGGCTCGTGCGATTGAGTTTCGCCAGCAGAACCACGAGGCGGTGGGAGGCTTTTTCTCACAGATTGGAAGTCTGTACACAGTTCACCACTTATGGGGTTAGCATTTTCTTCAAGTTTATGTTCATAATCTGCATTTTAGGGATATTTACAAATGCATCATTGTATTGCAGATAATTGCATAAATGTCTTTAAAATGTATGTACCAGTGCATATTTGAAGTCCCCTCATGTTTTTCTCCACAATTTTCTGTGTTGCTATTCAGATAACGTATTGTGTACTTTTTAGTTGATGAAAGTGATAAATATAACTTAATTATCCAACTTCTAATTAACTTGTGCAAATGTTTCAGAGCTAAGAACTTTTATAAGAGTGGATATTAAAGGTATTATACTTGGATTTGAGTCAAAATTGTATAAATCTAACATTATCTTTTTATTTTCTTTCAGCTTACAAAGACCTTCAGTCCAGAGAAGACACCAGAAATTCAGCCTGGCAGCGTGAAGGCTGGGATGAGGTTGTTTATTACACAGGTGAGTCTTAGTTCGCTGTCTTATTTCTGCTTTCTTTGCACTGGACAGTATTACCAAACATTAACTTTGAGGAGAATCGTATCATGATTATGGTATGATCTCCACACGTTACCATTTTTCTAAACTCTGTTGTACAAATACGTGATTCCCATCAAACTGAAATGGAAAAAAAAAAAACAACTAACAAAATATGTTACTGATGTTTTCATTTGTACAGTTTGTTGTAGAAAGCATCAGTTTGTTTAACATAAAGAAAAACAAACTTAAAGAAACAACTGTGTTGATATCAGGTCATTATTCTCTCATCCTAAAACTAGCCACAAGTTTGGCATTTAGGTGGTCTTGAGGCCTCATTGAACATAGGACCTTAATGATTTCAATGCAGAAAAAATAAAACAAATTCATGACTTATTAACAAAATTAAATAAGGTTGGCTGTTAATTTGTTTTTTTTTTTGTTGTTTTTGTGCATGCAAACAATACTCCATGACACTGAAATCTGTGGTTTCTTCTCCCCACAGTCCCTCTCATTCAGCACATGGAGTCTAGAATAATGATTCCCATGAAGGGTTCGCCCTTGAAGTAACCACAAACAGCGGGGGAACCTCTCAACAGCCACTGCAACTGTCGCACTGACCTGTGGAGAGTGTAACCAACAACCATCGGAGTGTGCACTGCCAGGGAAATCTGCGTAACATCCACATGCTGTTTCTGTTTTTGTTTTTGTCTTTGTTTCTTTACTCCCCTTTTTTCTGTTTGGGACTAGAATGTCTTATTTCAGGTGACGAGGTCAAATCACCAAAACCGCATCTGTTACAGCAGTTACTGTGTTACCGATCCATGACTTTGTGTAGACAAAATATAATTTAACATGCCCCTCCTATTGACTGTCTCCATCTTTCAAAGAGTCCAATTACAAGAGCCTTTGCTTATTTTATATGATGATATTAAAACATCAGTGTTTGAGTGACGAGATACCAGGAAGAGGTCACAGGGTCCGAAAATGTGTGGCGGTCTTTCAGAAAAATGGCTCATAATCCTTGTTACACTAGCAGATAATAACACAAAGAACAGTATCTGCCTCCAGTATCTCATAACAAAAACACGGTCAGAAGCTCACAGTATGATTATGAATTGGATAAGCTTCTTTAAATGTTTCAGCTGATGGTCAGTTTTGCAAAGAGGAGCAAGCTGCTTACAAATGACTGTTTTAAAATAAGACGATGAAGCTGATTGTCAGAGATGTAGGCCTGCTTCGTACGGCCACAGTCAGACTCCAGCTTTATATTCAGTAAAGGTTCACCAGGTCTACACTCATTGAGAAAATGTGATTTTATGTTTACATGGCTTTAATCCCGCCAACTGATTAGGGTGCGTTCTCACCATTTCTACCAGAATCATTTGGCTGGATGAAAAGGTTCATAACGACACTGGTACAAAGACGCACAGAAATAAAAGTTCACAAATTCACCACTGAGTGTTGGACTAGTCAGACCAGGAAGCTAGACTTTTATGGAGAGCACAGTCTTAATCCCCGCTGGATACGTGATGTCCAGTTCTCAGGGTGAAGTTGTGCTGATTTGCCAAAGGAGTCATTTTCCAAGTTTGTGTCTCCTCCGTTAAACTGACCACATCTCCAGATTCTTACCTAACTTAAACATCATGACAACGTCGGGCTCTTTTAGCTGTGGAGAGGGGGGACAAGATGATTGAAAAGATTTTTTTTTCTTGCAGAACTAATCAGTATCTACAAACTGCTGTACACTGACTGGTTTGGCCTGTCCCGCAGTCAAGCAATTAATGCCAACCGGGTGATTGTGTGCTTAAACTGAGATTAACCGGGTTTTTTAAATGGTCAGATTGTAGATAGTACATAGTGGGTTTATTGACCAAGCCAGAGATCTGGTCGATCCTGTATCTGTCAATGACGTGGGATATTCTTAACTATCTTGTATCACATGGACGGGAGAGGAGTAATATCTCAACGTGCTAAATGTAAGTTGCAGTGCTTTAATAAGATTAGTTGTACATATTGAATAAAATTCTGATGGGGGGAAAAAAAACTCCTTTTGTCATGTTTTGTTTGAAATGGTAGTGCCGTAAAGACATTTGGTTTTAATTATTTAACTTTATTGAAAAGATAGTCAGACATCATAGAAAGCACAAATTGTCAAAAAGAGAAGTGAACTGAACAATAAAGAAAAATCAAGCAAACATTTTGTATAAAAAAAACAAAGAACACTTCAAAATCATGTAGAACACCAATTACCACAGCAGGTTAAAGTGATATATGATCAATATAATTTTCTTGTTACATATTGAAGAGACTTCATTAAACAAAAAAAGAAAAAACAAACAAAAAAAAAACCAAGATCATGAGGTTTATTATAAAGTTTAATGAGTTACCATTGCTTTCGAAATGATCAATAGCATCTTTGAGATTGAATCTCACAGTGGGACCAGCATAATTTAAAATATATCATTCCAGATCTGACAAAAACTCAATAGGTTGAGTACAATTTTAAAACAAAAGTATTGATGTTTCAGGTTCAGTTTTACAACATGTACATTTTTTCATCTACATCAGCAAATCTTACAAACCCACAACATTTTAATGGTAGAAATTGTGCAAAATCTTGAAATGAATTTCTCTAATCTGGTTTGAAATGCATAATCTTCAGAGGCACAGTCACGCCCTCCGCCATTCAGTATCACATAAACAGGGTACAAGGTAGATTTATGTCTCTTTTTTTTTTTAACGTGGTTTAATTGTGTGTAAGATCGATTTCACTTAAGGCTAGATTGTCTGTTTAGGAGAAACACATTGTCTCATATGTTTATAAGTACATATTGAATTTTTGATTTCTATCTGTGCAGTTCAGATATTTTCATGATATTTCCATATCAGACACTCGCAAAGCGGACGTAACATCCTCAATCGGCGCGTCGTCTTGGGTGTGACTTATGCTGCCTTCAGGTTGTGTCGGAACTCTCACAACCCTAAAACGTACATGACAGATGCAAATGTATTTTTCAATTGATTATCCTTGAGAACGGCAGTTTTCCTCCTAAATACCTCATGTAAGCAAAAAGTCCATCAACAGCTCAATGTAAGAGAAACATAACATTTGTTGCATTTGTATTGTATATGTATTGTAGTAACAGTTTGGATTTATTTGTAGAACATAACCACAACTTTAATAAAACACCAACTTGCATGCCATCGCTGCAAGAGTTAATGTTATATTTAACCGGTACATCAACCAGAATCACTGCTGTTAAGAAAATGAACTTTTTTCACTTTGTTTGTTATACTTTTCGTGGCTGCACTGATGCTGTACCTCTGGCTCACCTTGACTGTGGTCTTGGTTGTGCTGTTGCTGTGGTCCTGTCTGAGGCTGTGCCTGTGTTGTGGGCCTTGATTGCGCAGATGCTGTGATCCTGCTCGACGCTACCTTCCACTGCTATTATTATGCATCATGCCTCCACTGTTAATGTACACACGGTACTCTTATCAACACCTACAATATTTGCATGTAACATCATGTTATCATAGAGTGCATTTAGTAATTTTACGTGTATCACTATTGTTATATGGTATGTTATTGTTACCAATATTGATGTGTATCTCTCCCCCTCTCTCTTCTCCTCTCTGTTTCTCTTTTCACTTTGTCATTACTGTAATTTAATTGTTATTTACTACATCTATTGCACCTCTGTCCGTCCTGGATGAGGGATCCCTCCTCAGCCGTTCTTCCTGAGGTTTCTACCATTTTTTCCCCCTTTACGGTTTTTTGGGGGGAAGTTTTTACTTAGATGATGTGAGGATCTAAGGGCGGAGGGCTGATGTATGCTGTAAAGCCTTCTGAGGCAAACTGTGTTTAGTGATAATGGGCTTTAAAAATAAAATTGAATTGAACTGAATGTGAAGACCTGTGGAGGGAGCTGTGTTTTTAAAATCTGTTTAAAGTGAGGGGCATACAACTTTAAATGGCTGTTTTTTGTATTTATTTAACCCTGTTTTTTTAAAAAATCACCATAGTTACACCATTTACCATAGCCTGAATCTGTAAAAACGGAAATTATCACTGTAATTTCAATTTTTCCATTGGTGCCCGAAGACATTATGTGGGATGAGATGAGGGCTTCATTTAGAGAAAAATGTAACTATATCTAAACTTAAAATAGTAATATTTCATCAAAATCATTTCAGTCCACGTGTTTCATTTAAAATATTGCAGAAAAGTAACAACAAAAAAACCCCAAAACAAAAAATATATTTGCACTGACTAACCAGCATGCACGACAAGAATGAAAAACCAAGGCTTTTTTCAACTCCAGCATTTCCTCTTTTAACTTTTAACTTTCAGTCACCAAAGGATAACTTTTTAAAATCTTACAACTGCTTTATGGTTCAGAAAGGTGTATTTTCATTCCAAAACATGAGGTTCATGAAAGGGAATGAAACTAAGTACTGAGGTCCCGGTAAGCAACAATAAAATAGGACACTAAAATCTAAAACCAGCAGAAACAACAAATAAATACAATGAAACAATACAATGGCGTAAGATTAATTAAAAAAAAAAAAAGGGCAATGAGTTAAAAAAAAAAAAAAAGTAAAAATGTATATTACAGTACAAGTATTGTTGCCCATGAAGTTTTACAGCTTCTGGGAGGAAGGCTGTTTCTGGAACGTGGCTTGAAGAAAAATATTTGTAGTTTTGGGAAAGGGTCAAGAAAAAGAAAAAAGAAAACAAAACGACAAAGTCACACACCAGCCACCCCCTCCACTGATAAATTAAGAACAGTCCCTTAGAGTTTGGATTTATGTGTTAAATCTATTCTACTGAAAAGAACCGAGAACAAAAAAAAGCTAATTTGAGAAATTTAAACCATGCATAGTTTTCATAACTTTTAATTTAACATCTTAAAACACATTTTATTTTTTCACCTTACTTTTAAGGTTGGTTTTGAGTCTCACGAGTCCCCCCTCCTCTTCCGTTATTCTAAAACGGAGGGTATGACGCTTTCTAAAAACCTGTAGTGTCCGAGCCCGGACTGGTTACGTGAAGGCAGCACGAGAACACGTGTTGGAGCCTTCTGGAAACCGACCCTCCTTTCCAGAGCGTCTGAGCCCGAGCAGTGCGGACTCCACACCGGCGATACTTTTTACTTTTACTTCGCTGGTTGAGCTGCTTCGCCATGGCTGCCGTGAAAGCTCTGAACCCTAAAGCAGAGGTGGCCAGGGCCCAGGCCGCCCTGGCGGTTAACATCAGTGCCGCCCGGGGGCTTCAGGATGTGCTGAGAAGTAACCTGGGACCGAAGGGGACCATGAAAATGTGAGCGCCGCCGGAGCCCTTTGTGCAGCATGCTTGCTAAGCTAACTTTGCTAGCTAGCTAGCTAGCGTAAGATGCAGTTCACCGGTAGACTGTAGTCATCCTGCCGACACTTGACTGCCAATGTATTTAAATATTGCAAAGCCTCGCTGTTCTGGTACTGTGTAATCCTCCGCCACAGAGTGCTAAATCGGAATTTCTGACAGTTTTTGGCCTCCGCTGGCTACCGGTTAGCGGATTTTCCCGGCGCACGTTGCCCTGCCCAGTCATCGTCACGATCCGCTGTGACAACCACCAAGCTAACATTAGCATGTTAGCATTAGCCGGTTAGCCGATTACGCTAAGATCGTCAAAATTAATCTCTGTTTTTGCTACTCAGATTCACGAACTGTCTATTAACGCTAACTTAATCGTTAACTGGTGAATGATTTAATCACTTGTAACAGAGTTAACGTTAGTTTTTCTAAAGCGTCAGCAGGATTAATTCAGGAAGTTTAGTTAGATAAGCGTTACTGTATTTCTGTCAGTAAGCAGATATTTAGCTTGGTTATGACTGACAGAAAACTCTAACTTTTCTTGACTATCTGTAAAACAAATGTATGGGATGCCATTTTAGTCCATAGTAACTAATAAATGGTAAATGCCAGTTATTAGAACTGTATCTCTATACAAAAATGAGTATGACATAACTTAATATGACTAGATTAAATAAATACATAAATGGGGCAAAAAACTAAAAATAACTATATTTATTCCTTTTATTGATGTATTTATTTATTTATCTATTTTATATTGAGTTATAATGGCATTCCATACAGTGTGGCTGACTGTAGTTTGCAGGGATCAGCTTTTGCTTTGGTCAGTCAACATTAACCCTTCTCTGCCTGTTTGGATCCGCAGGCTGGTGTCTGGTGCAGGAGACATAAAGCTGACCAAAGATGGAAACGTCTTGTTACACGAGATGGTAAGGAAGTGCTGAGCTGTGAAATGACACTTATTTTGTCCAGCTATCCTGTCCTCTGTTGTGTATTATTGTTGGAGCGACCACACCTCTAATTCATGCTGATGCCATTTAAGCCTTTGCAGATATATTAAGCACAGTCCCATATCACCACGAAACAAAAATAATACTTATCATCTTTCGACTGTGCAGCAAGGACTGAGAGGTGCAATAATTCTTTCTAGCATTGGCTTAACTGTGCAATAATTGGTGAAATAATTCAACTACAGCAATACTCAGCAATACATATGTTGCACATATTGTATATATTTCTTATTCTCATTTTTACTTATGTATATACTCTGTTGCACTTACTAGCATTGTACTCCTATTTTATATTTCTAACTTTACATAGTTTTATGCACGATTTTGTCGCATAAAGCACCTACTTTCATGTTCTTTTACATAAATAACATTCTCAGCACATTATCCACATTTGAAATCTTTTTCATACTGGAGTTAACATTGTATCACATTAGACACTTTTTATTGTTATACTTTACACACTTCATACTTATTATTTATTATTATTATTTCTATTGCTATAATTTTCTATGCATTACATTTAATATTTAAACAATCTGGGTTTCTTGTTAATTAGATAGTGAGAGCAAGGTACCAGAAGTGTCATTTTGTTACCGTATTGTGGTACAAAACCACCAGTACATTTTTTGATATAGAGACAAAATGAAAGTTATTAGCACTAAAGGATTCTCCTGCACTCTTGGATGTGTGCTGCAGTTCACACTTTTGACAAGACACCACAGGCTCTGTGAAGTTATTTGACAATAATCGATGACAACCAGCATTACTTGAAGCTCTGTTTTCCTTTTATTAAATGTGAAGGGGTCTTGCATGACAACTTGCATTATTTGTTGTACTTTGCAGCAAATTCAGCACCCGACGGCCTCGCTCATTGCAAAGGTTGCCACGGCGCAGGATGACATCACGGGAGATGGAACCACCTCAAATGTCCTCATCATCGGTGAACTCCTGAAGCAGGCCGACCTCTACGTGTCAGAGGTAAAAGAGGAAGGCTTGCTGTTTAAAATATCTACATTCAGAGGCTTATCTTGATATCCACGCTCAGTGTACATCTTTTATTTAACCTAAATTTGCATGTGTATCTCTTCAGAGTGCATTTCAATATTCAGTTGCTGGAGCCGGATATGTCGCCTGTTTGTAACTCCCTTTGATTTTGTGCTTCAGGGTCTTCATCCAAGAATCATCGCTGAGGGCTTTGAGGCGGCGAAAGAGAAAGCCTTGGCTGTTCTGGAGGAGGTGAAAGTGACTCGGGAAATGGATAGAGAGACGCTCATCAATGTGGCACGCACCTCCCTCAGGACCAAGGTCTACGCAGAGCTTGCAGACCTCCTCACTGAGGTGAGACAATAGCAAGTGGAGCTCAGTGTACCCAAAACTGAGGGTCAGCAAGTGACCCCAGAGCTTCAAACGATGATTTTTTTCTTTGCTATTAATACTCGTGATTCACTAGTTCATCCCTTTGGCTGTAAAATGTCAAAAAAATGACAGATGTCACTTCTGAGGCAGTCAGATTGTCCCTTTGGTGGTGAGCTGATTATTTCCTGTCGGGTGTGTGTGTGTGTGTGTGTGTGTGTGTGTCTGCAGGCTGTAGTAGATGCTGTGCTGGCCATCGCCAAACCTAATGAGCCCATCGACCTGTTCATGGTGGAAATCATGGAGATGAAGCACAAGACCGACTGCGATACACAGTGAGTTTTAATAAAAAGTCATGACTTGGAACAAGAGGCACTCAGCCCTCCTGGAGTCTGACCCCTTTTTCCTCGAAGCAGATTTTTGGGGTAAAGACTGATGAGATACCTTTAATGCCCTCGTCCCTGTTTAACACCACACATGAATAAAATAAATACGAGGGCTTTTAAATACTCTTAAATTCATAGCTCACTGTAAAATAGAAATAAAAACATGCACAATAAAACAAAAAATCACAATGAAATTTGGACATTAGCGGGGAAATTACCAATCGGGCACAGTGGGAGAAAGGGTTAAAAGCACCTGTGAAAATTGTGCCGTTATATTTAGATATGCTTTGTGCTCGGCTCATCTATGCTAACAAGATAACCACATTTTGAAGATGCTTAAAAGATGTGGCTGCAGACTGTCACGATCTTACACAGACATATTACATTGTATATAGTCACATCTTTAGCTCGCTCATTAAAGCAAAACGCTTGATAACTTGTTAGATAAAATATAGCTAAATCAAAAGAAATGATCCTAATGTCTGATCAGCATCTTAGCCAGCTTTGTGTGGTCCTTAAATCTGTGGTGATGTTATGTAGATTGGTAAAAAAAAAAAGACAGTTTGGTTGCTGACATATTTTTAAGATGACACGAGTTATTGTTTGCCAGAAAAATCAAGGCTATCTCTCTTTGTTTATATTACATCTAACACTTGCACCACACTGCCTGCGTGTGCATTGCAAAACCTTTTGGGTTTTCTTTTAAGTTCCTTTGTTAGCAGTTTAGAGCAGCCACACCGCCCATGTGAGCAGCGCTGCTTAGCTGCGACTCAGCTGCAGCACATCTAGAGTTTCAGAGACTTGATAATTTTTCGTGCAGTATTCAGCAAATAAAGACAGTAAAAATAGCCTTTAATCATATTGACATTATACCCTCTTTCACTACAGTTTTAATGTCTATATCTGAAAGACGTACAAATATATCTGTTTTACTCAGTCTCTCCTGTTTGAAAGTACAAGCCCTCGGTCTGTATTTCGATGTTTCTGTCAGCGACAGTCCTTTCAGTTGTTGACACAATCATTTTTGTGAAATATTGGTTTGACTCTGATGTTGACAATGCTGTGGCTTGCACTGTCCTATAAATTCCTGCAGTATTGGCTTTTAATTGTGGAAATACAGTGGTTACGGCTCTGCAGCAGAACTGCTGCAACAGTCCACACTGGACACCACAAGCGTGCCGGCTGAGCCGTGAGGTAGCTATCAAGCATTGCTCACGCATGCAGCATGTCCCAGGCGTAACAACACGCTGCCACAAAGTAACGTAAACTGTAAAAAGAAGCTAACGTTAGGTCAGCATCATGTTCATGAATACATGGTGGACTTAACTGATCCTCAGAGAGTGAAAGGGGGACACGTAACCAGCTGTGCATGAGCAGTGTTGACTTCCCCCCTTTTTCATTGAGACCAGAAGCTTACATTTATCACTCATTTTGCCCCGTTCATAAAAGTTAAGCAAATGTGTCTGGCATAACTTCACCCTCTTCCGCGGTGCGTGGAGAAGGGAAACTCCAGCAACACTTGTCGTACTTCAAGTAGGAAATATTATAAAAGCCTTTGCAGTGCACAGAGAACACCCAGGGGTGCTAGCGTAGCTCCCCCTGGTCTCTTGAATCTGTGCTACAGTAAATCTGATCTGTACCTCTGCATTAGGAGAGTCCGCTCCTCCCCTACATGTATTCAGCGGATCAGAATAAAGTTATCATCACAGAAACTGACATAAATACACAGTGAATTTTTCATGAGTCGATAATGATGAATGGCAGTTTCATGTTTCCTCTGTGTTATTTGGAGTATTGACCTCTGCTCTCTGGATGCTCTAGCCAAGGAGGACATCGTAACCCCGCTCAGGGTTAAGAGGAAGATGCCTGTATTATTTAGAATAACTTAATTGCTATTACGTTGTTCTAAATACTGCACGTTTTGCTAGAGATTTGATCCCTTTTGTTTATAAAAGTAACATCATGAATAAATCCTTCCGTCACATTTTGTTCCACGTCACGCTAATTTTTTCTCCACTGTGTAAGAAGACCTGTAAATAAGGGGGCGGGACTTTGGAATCAGCCAATGGTCAGTGATGCAGGGGTGTATAGGTGTGCCAGACGTCTGAAGGTTGTTGCTCCTTTTCTTTGTCAGGCTGATCAGAGGTCTGGTGTTGGACCACGGTGCGCGACACCCAGACATGAAGAAGAGGGTGGAGGATGCCTATGTGCTGACCTGCAACGTCTCTCTGGAGTATGAAAAGACGGAGGTCAACTCTGGCTTCTTCTACAAGAGTGCTGAGGAGAGGGAGAAGCTTGTGGCTGCAGAGAGGAAGTTCATCGAGGACCGCGTGCAGAAGATCATCAACTTTAAGAACAAAGTCTGTCCCAATGGGGAGAAGGGCTTCGTCGTCATTAACCAGAAGGTATGCTTGAGAAAGAATCATTCAGTATTGGTATTTTAACCGTGGGGCTCTTAAACTGTAGTACTTTGTCTCCCTACAATAGTACAGTTTACACTGTAAAGTTCAAAATGTGCTTTAAAAAACAAAATGAAGTGAGAAATATGAGGGTGATGGAAGCAGAACCAGTCGTATAAAAAGTGAAGGATTACAGGGAATAAGCAGACAAATAAATGGTAGATGTTTACAGTCAGCTGTCACACCTTCATAATATGTAAACAATGCTGTCTAGAAACTACAGCATTGAGCTGATGTCATCAGGTATTAGAAAAGTAATGCCTTAAATGGCCTTTCACAACCAGCCGAAACAGAGCAATACTTGCTTGGCTTTAATTGCTGAGGCTGTGCATCATATATTAGCATCTTTTGCTACTTAAAGACCCCATCAGTAATTATTTTCACGAAGTTACAAGTCAATTTCATATAAGATTTAAGGCGAGGGTGGCCAAAATGTGGCCTGCAGGCCAACTGCGACCTACTGCCTGTTTTAAAGGGCCCTTTAAAAAAAAATAAACAAAATAAACATGTTTCTGATGAATTGCACTGTAGTGTATATAGCCCACATTTCAAAAATGTCTTCATGCACACCAAGTTTTTTAAAAATCTCGACATGTTTAAATGAAAATAAAAGCCTTTGCAGTGCACAGAGAACACCCAGGGGTGCTAACGTAGCTCCCCCTGGTCTCTTGAATCTGTGCTACAGTAAATCTGATCTGTACCTCTGCATTAGGAGAGTCCGCTCCTCCCCTACATGTATTCAGCGGATCAGAATAAACTTAATATTGCTGAAACTGACATAAATACACAGTGAATTGTTTCTTGAGTCAATTAATGGAAGTTTCACATTTTCAATGTGTCGTTTAGGGCATTGACCCGTTCTCCCTGGATGCCCTTGCCAAGGAAGGCATCGTAGCCCTGCGCAGGGCAAAGAGGAGGAACATGGAGAGGTAAGAAAGTAACATGTTTTCCCTTTTTGTTACGAATACAAGTCTCTTTTTTCTGGAAGTGGAAATGTTAGAGTTGCTCTGTTTTGGGGGGCGAGCAACCGTGTAAAAGTGGAAATTACTGCATTCTTTTAAATTTGGAAAAAGAGCAAACTAAAGCGAAAGTGGTTTAAGATGTACAGTTTAAAGCATCACACAGCACCTAGAAACTATGAGGTAGCTATAGGTGAGCTGTTCCACTGGCTTTTGTTTTTACCATCTTCGGACATACTGATAGTAATAACACTGTCAGCAGTTTACCGTCATTATCGAGACTGCTGTTTTTTTCAGAGGGCACCTTGAACACATCACAGTGGTCCTGTTTCATTAACGCCCCTTCCCATTGAGAAAAAACAAACACTACATCTGGTTTGTGTCATTAGTGGAAAAGGTTAAATTCTGCATTCATTCCCAGGATAAGTGACTGCAATATTCATGGGTATTTATTGGCTTCAGCTCTCGCCTGCAATGATGGAGACACGACACCCAGGTGGACACACTGATTTCTGCCCCTTTCCTGGTGCGCCTGCTAACACCGCTGTTACATTTTCACTGGCGTCCATGCTGCTTTCTAATGATTGATAACCTGTTCTCTGGCGTGTTCATGATGTCGAACATGACACACCAGGAAAAAAAACAAAACAGAAAGGCACATTTGTCCACGGGCTATGAGAAAGAAGTCTATCATCTATTTTTAGCAGGCTTTCCCACATTAAATAAAACTGTTATATATGCAGTAATCTTGGTGGATGATGTCATTGTATTCACCGATTCTGTGGTGGATTTAATTTGTAAAACAACAGAAGCAACTGTAAACAGTTAAATCATCCCGTACCCAGAAACCAGGGATTACCAGAACCACCGAGGATGCCGTAAACTCACTCACTGCAGTTTAGCACACGGGGCTGCAGTGTGGAAACATGGACAGTTAAAAAGCAGCAGCCTGCAGTCTAACAAGGCAAAAAAGGAGTAAATTCTAATCGTATTTCACCTTGTGTTATTTCATGTGACAGATAAATGAAAACCGTAAAACAGTCATACTTTACTCAGCCACAAGGGAGGGCCCTTCAGCACAAATGAGGGACCAGGGTATGGTGTGCTTTACTATCATCAGTACAATGTGTCAATTGCATCTCGATCATACTTATTATGATTTTACTGGAGAAATGAAAAAGAAGAACTTTATTTGTCATCATATGAACAAGCATACAGTGATACTGTAAACTCTATGTGGTCCACAATATATATAAATAATTTAAAAGTAGTCACAAAGTAAAGATAAGGCACTAATAGTTAAATAGGCACAACAGTATTAAGTAATACAGTATGAAGGGGGCAGCGTGGAATCAGTCACACAGGATTTTATAGTGATTTGATTCATCTGCTCAACAACTGCAGTGTGTCACAAAACGTATTTTTGTTGGGGCATGGCACGTAATTCCAGTTTTACATCACTAGCACTTATTACTTATTTGTGACATCTCCACCCGTCTGGGATCATTATGGAAATATTTCCCAATTTGTGAAAACCAGAGTGGAAATGATGGGTTTCAGCCTCTGGACATAAAATGTAGTTATACTATCATTTGCACTGATGCTTAACAAACGTTGAGAAATCCATTTGAAGAAGAGGCAGAGATGAACTTACTTCATTTTAACTTTACGAATGAGCCAACCCGATTCCCTTACATCAGGGCACGCACCCCCGCACAGACAGCACTCTCTTTCCACAGCTGCATGATGTTTATCATAAATCAAAAATCTGCGTTATGCACACGGTGTGTTTTTCCTCCGCAGGCTCACCCTCGCTTGCGGAGGCATTGCCATGAATTCAGTTGATGACCTCACACCTGAGTGCTTGGGACACGCTGGGTTGGTTTTTGAACACACACTGGTGAGTGTTAATCTTGGTTTCTCTGGTAGTATTCTTTTATTTATTTATTTCATAAGATTTTGAGAGGCTATGTCCTTGCTGCAGCGGCGGCGGGTTCAATCCAAGTCATCCCCTCTCTCTCGCCCTTTCACATTTAAGCTTTCCTAGCTCCAAAAAAGGCAAAAATTAATACGATTTGGAGGCAGAGTTGTTAATGACCCCATTCCTGTTTGCAGGGAGAGGAGAAGTACACGTTCATCGAGAAGTGTGGGAACCCTCGCTCCGTTACCCTGCTGGTGAAGGGACCCAACAAACACACCCTCATACAGATCAAAGACGCTGTCAGGGACGGTTTGCGGGCAGTCAAGAACGCCATCGAAGATGGTAAGACGCTAAACCTAAAGTTTTAAGGTGTTTTTAAGGCATTTTTATGTCAATATTTACTGCTTGAATGCTTTTTATATTTTATCGCACATTCGGTATCATTTTTTAACACTTTAAAATATCAAGTTAGACAGTAAATGTAAGTTTAAAGTACAGTACTTTTGTCCCTCTTCATAGGGTTTGGTTTTCCTGTATAAAACGACTCTGTAAAGCCCCTTCAGACTTTATCCTCGTGTTACTAGTATAAACAATATGTAGACACATGGAATAATGTACAAAACAACGTAAACTTGGACACTCTGCTGCCATTGTGGCCGTTTAAATGCCATATTCCAGATCTTCTTTTAATAACTGTACATTTAAGCCATACCATGTTTATTATCGCATTTTTGATTTTGTGTGGTTTTTTTTTTAAATGTTAACTGGTTTGCATATTAGTTATTTGTTTGCTTAGTGATTGTTTTGGGGTCTTTGTTCATGCTCGGTATGATTGAAAATTAAGGGCTCCCTCAGCTGATTTCCAGAGTCTTAAAATTTTGAATGAACATGTCAGACGTCTTAAGATCCAGTCATTCAATTCATGACCAGAATTTATAAGCTCATCACCCTGTCCTTCAGGACACAGCAGCTCCAGTCATTTCTCTTTATTCTAATCATCCTGATGTTAATTTTATCATAAAACTAATAACTGACAATTGGTGTCAGTTTATTCGTTCTGTGGTAAAATGCAGTTCTCATTTGCACAGCGAACACCCAGGGGTGCTATTGTAGTTCCCCCTGTTCTCCGAGCTCTGTGCCACAGTGACTCTGGTCTTTACCTCTGCGTGAGGAGAGTTCAGTCTCTCCTGCATGTATTAGCTGATCAGAACAAACTCCCCAAACCTTTGTTTTTGAATCCACTGTTTCAGTTTGCTTTGAACACGTTGTCCTTGTCTTACTGAGCCGAGGTGATTATGCTTTTGTTTTTTTTCTGAAAATCTTTTCCTCTTTGTCTTTCAGGTAGTGTTGTGTCCGGTGCCGGTGCGTTTGAGGTGGCTGTGGCCGACGCTCTGGTGAAACACAAGCCCAACGTGAAAGGCAGAGCCCAGCTGGGAGTCCAAGCATTTGCAGATGCTCTCCTAGTCATCCCCAAGGTGAAGGATTTTTGAATTCCTCCCCTGGCTTTCATGTATAATAGAAATCTCCTGCTTCTGCATTGTGCTAATACTGATATCTTTCACCAAAGTTATGCCTTAGACAGGGTAAAAAAAAAAGGTATAAATGAATCTGTTAGCATTCACCCTGTAGTGACCTCTGTGGATTTTAATTATGCATCCTCCTTTGCAGGTTTTGGCCCAGAACTCTGGCTACGACCCACAGGAGACCCTGCTGAAGCTGCAGATGGAGTACAAAGATTGTGGACAGCTAGTTGGAGTGGACCTCAGCACAGGTCAGAACCGCAGCACACGGTTAACAAAAGATTGTGTTTCTCAGTGTATCGACAGAAGTCCACAACAAACATGCACATCAGAATACCGCTTTTCATTTTCTCTAAAGCATCAGTAATATTAGTACCACAGAGGTGGAGCGGGACGTCCGCTAATCAGAAGATCAGCAGCTCGATTGCCGGCTGCAGTAATGTAGTGAAAAGACTTCTCCGTCCACATCGTGGTACATTTAACGGTCTCACAGACCACAGCCGGTTACAACGCCGCCTCTGTTAAATGGTACATTATTACAACCTCGTCCGCCGTCGCCTCGTTTGTTGCTGTGCGAAACTTTTGACTCCGCCCTTTAGGGCTATCTATTGGCTGTATCCATGCCAACATCAAAGATGCATGGAAGTATGTCGGCAGTGAGGTCTGCAATGTTTGAAACCGGCAAATTTTTTTCGTACACAAAGTGAGTATAAATGGGCCGTATGAGTTCCTGTGGGTGGGGAAGGAGAGGACATCTGAACAAGCTGAATATATTTACAAAATAGTACTATTACTTATTACAATGTAGTGATACCTGTATAAATGGGGAGTAGTTAATTTTGTCAGGTACAAATAAATACCGGAATTAACTGACACCTGTATAAATGTAGTAAAATGCAGAGTAGGTCATTCTGTAAGGTACTAATATCTGTCAGAATACTAATCAGAAGACTAATTCCTGCATAAATGTAGTTAAATGTGGAGTAGGTCGGGGCGGCCTCTCGCTCAGTGAGTGGAGCATGCGCCCCATGTAGGCTGAGTCCTAAGCAGCGATCTGGGTTCGATTCTGGCTTGCGGTCTTTTGCTGTGCGTCATCCCCGGTCTCTCTCCCCCTCTCCTGTCACTCTCTGACTGCACCATAATAAGGCCAAAAAAAAAATCTTTAAAAACATGGGGAGTAGGTCATTCATTCAGGTACAAATATGTATTAGAAAGGATTACTACTTGTATAAACGAGGAATACGTCACTTTTTCCAAGTAGGAATATCTACTAGAATAGCCTACTCTTGTATAAATGAGGTTAAATGTGGAGGAGGTCATTTTGTCAGGAACAAATATCTATCAGAGGAGCCTACTTCCTGTAAAAAAGGGGAATGGGTCATTCTGTCAGGTATAAATCTCTCAGGGTTGATTAGAGTAAAAGTAAGAAATGTTTTTAGTGACAGAATCATCCTGTCTTAGTATCACGAAGGACACCGTATGAGACAGACACTTTGATTATTTGTTCCTCTGCAAGGCTGCGCATTTGTATCGAGTGTCACTCTTATGGTTATCTTTTTTAAGTTAAGTATTTATTATGTCGCTGTTTGAGTTGCATCTGTTATCAGCCCCCAATACCTGGTTGCGCTCTAATGCTCCTCTATCACAAGCCTCTTAATCCTGTTGCTCTTCAGGGGAACCCATGGTGGCCGGAGAAGCAGGCGTTTGGGATAATTACAGCGTAAAGAAACAGCTTCTTCATTCATGGTGAGCACACACATTTCTAAACTGCACAAAACCAATTAAATATGTGAAATTCTCCTCGTGCGCTGCTCCATCAGTCTTTGACTCGGCTCATTTTTCCGTTACAGCACGGTGATCGCCAGCAACATCTTGTTGGTGGATGAAATCATGCGAGCTGGAATGTCTTCCCTCAAAGGTTAAAGGTCAGCTGAGGAAGCTGCAGCCGTTCTCATACTCACAGGGATAGTTGTTTAGCTGAAGGTTCAGTCAACGTGTCCCCACTCTCGGGACTCCGAAGCACCCCAGTCTGATGGACGGCCCGCTGAAAACCCCACGGCATCCATCACCGCGTCTGTCAGAAACCATTGTTATACTCGTCATGGTTTTTGTTTTTTTTTTCATGGATTTGTCAAAGGCTCCCTCTGATTGGTTTATTTATGAGATTTTGTTAAAAGCACTGACCTCTGCCACTCAGTTCTGTTTCTACCCATTAAAGTTTCTTGGCTCTTGAAAAAACAGTCTGTTGTTTGTCTTTGGAGAGTTGTCGGATCCAGTGGTTGACTTGGGAGAGACAAATTGGGTTTCGACCTTAAAAACATGCGCAAATGACCCGAATCGCATCCAGACAATTCAAACAGTTACTCGGAACCAGTGGCTGGAGGTAAGTATACATTTTTGGTACTTGAACTTGAGCATTTCCATTTTTTGCGACTTTGATTCAACATCATTTCTTCGCGAAAATATACTTTTTACTCCATAAAAATACAAGCTGGAAGATTTAATGCAAGACTTAAAAGTGTAAGCAATATGCACTGTTGGAGATTGGACTGCCAAACACTTGGCTTCATCTCCACCAGCATATTTATGCTTCTCACCAGGTAATGTACAGAAACATAAATCTGCTCCTTTTAACAGGAATAAAATATTTTCTTTAACAATTCATCACATATACAAACTCACAACTGTGAACTAAAAACTAGCTATTATGTTGGTTGAAATGTCATTTTCTATTAAGTTTATGCATGTTTAATTTGTATTTTAAACTTACTATTTAAAAACTACTGGATGTTTGTTCATTTAGAACAATCAGAAAATGAAACCACTGTATTTGAAAATTACTTAAATTAATAAAATATCTAGGATTTATTGTACTGAAATGTCAAATTATTTTACAATATTAAATGTTCTTGAGTATTGAAAGTAAAAGTACAAGTAAATGCTTTTATCAAAGAAACATGTACACACCCTGAAAATGGAGTGTACATTACACTAGAAAAAAAAAACAAGGTCTTTTTTTTAGTAGTAAGTGACTAAATGCTTCAGGGAAATGTAGTGGAGACAAAATGGAAGTTGACAAAATACAGATACTTAAAGAAAAATACTTAAATGCTGTAATGAAATGTTTTTACTTTGTACATTACTCTCCTGGTAACATCACGACGTTTATCAGAGGCGGAAACTGTAAAAACAGAAATGATGGATTTTCATTGCTTCGGTCAGAAAACTAAGCCTGATCTTAAAATAGTGATACTTGATCGAAATAACTTTGCTCTGTATGCCTCATTTGAAATTTTGTCTTTTTTTTTAAACTCCAGGATTTCATCTTCAGCCTCTAACTTTCAAACATCAAAGGGTAAGTTTCTAAAATCTGATAACTATTTTGTGGTGGAGGGAGGCTCGTTCACTTTCACAAGTCACTCAGTGAAAAGCATTTATAGCCTTTGGTAGGACAAAAATAGATAAAACTAAGTCAAACCCCAAACACCCACCTTTTTATTTGCAAAACCTATAATGTGTTAAATCAACCCAAAGTATCAAAAACAAAAAAAGCTTAATGTGAGAAAACCATGCATAGTTCCATAACTTATATTTTAACATTTAACACCTTAACTTTGTGTCATTTACTTAGTGCAACTTAATATCGTTTCTGCAGAAAAAAAAATCAATAAAAAGAAATTAAAGTTTGTGTGTTGAAGTTTAATAAAAGCGGAACCTTTCCTTTTACACGGAATCGGAAACTGTTTGTCGTTTCACCCGTTTCCGTTGCAACGATGAAATGCGTCCGACAGAGAAATGTATCGGCTGCATTGAGTTTGGGAAGTTTTGCTGCTAGCTAACGCTTAGCTCGTATTTTTGTGTAGCGCTAAATATGCTCGTAATGCCACATTGATGTTAGCTGAAAGTAGCCTGCAGACATGAACGTTAAAGCGCTGTGGCTGCTGTCGGCGCTGTTGTTGCAGGCAGCGGCGGGTGAGTGATCACCTTTACACCTCTGAGCATGCCAAAATATCAGCTGTGCTAACTTTAAACCAACGTGATGGAGAAAAGTTTCCTCCTGACACACAGATGAGATGCTGAGTTTACCAGGGGGAAAGATGTTAATGGGAACCAGTGCAGCTGATGGGAGAGATGGAGAAGCTCCCAGCAGAGAGGTTCAGCTGCAGCCTTTCAGACTCGACAAATGTCCCGTCACAAACGCCGATTTCAGGTAATTAAACGTGCAACTTTTTATTAAGATGCTTTATATAACGAGTTCAAAAAATGCTCTAACAAAAGCACCGACCTTCATTCACCACAGAGACTTTGTGAGAGCACAGAAGTACAAAACTGAAGCTGAGACGTTTGGCTGGAGTTTTGTGTTTCAGGACTTTGTGTCCGAAGAGCTGAAGAGCAAAGTCACGCAGAGAATAGAGGTACTGTCGTTGTTTCTTAAGTAGCGATGATGTGCAGACGATGAAGAAACCTCCGCTGACACTGACTTGGTTTCATAAGAATCAATTTATTACAACAAAGTTCAGCATCCACCAGGCACCATGGTCTGCCTGGGAGAGGATTCAGGACCAATGTGAATCTCTCTCTCTTACAGCTCATGCATGTGTCTTATATAGGTACAAGCATCTACACATTTATCAGTAAACATTCCTTCACCTATTGTGTTCAATCACAAAAACCCCAAGGGGACACATTTCATGTAATTTAAGCCTGGTGCCAGTACTCCGGACATCAGACCCCCAAGGCCTAACCATCCCTTAACCTCTGATCTCAAGATAAGACGCATATAAACAGAGCATAATACACCTCAGTACTGAGATTAATGCTGTGATTTAGACAAAAATAACATCAGTCAGAGCATTATTGTTAGTCTGACATCAGTTGGCCATTGAGTCATAGTTGATATGTTTTGTCTTGCTAGATAATTCACATGATGTAAACTGCAGCCTCATTTATTTATTTATTTAATTTTTTTACATTGAAAGTTTCATTTTCATTTATTTTATTTATAAGGACAACACACAATCAGCGTTTCTGTAAATGTGCCAGTGTTAGCCAGCTTTTCCACTGTAGTCCTTGGACATGAAGCAACAGTATATAGCTTTTTGGCACGAATAGTAACGCACGCAGCGTGAAGCAACAACACACACTTAGCATGCAGACATGCGGAGCAGCAACAAGAAACAGCAAAACAGCATTAGACAAAAGCAGAGTTAAAATATAAGAGTGCTTTAATGCAATACAGTGGTAGAGTTAAAATATATTAAAAACTGTTTCTGTGTTGTGAATGACGTCTTTTCTTTCCCGTCCAGTCTGCTCCTTGGTGGTTGCCTATAGAACGAGTATTTTGGAGACAGGTGAGATCATCTGTCTCCTCCTTTGTTTTTTGGAATATCTCGTAGCATGCCTTCATTGCCGACCATTAACTCCTATAACGCGCTTCTGATTAGCCTGCAGGACCTGGTTCGGGCATCCGGGAGCGGCTGAGCTTTCCGGTGGTTCAGGTGAGCTGGAACGACGCTCAGGCCTTCTGCCGATGGAAAGGCAAGAGACTGCCCACGGAGGATGAGTGGGAGTGGGCTGCACGAGGAGGGCTGCAAGGTACGCAGTTTAACACTGAGAGGAAATGCTGTTTGTGCCAGAGTTCTTCACCTTTTTGACAGCCGCATCCACTTTCGACTGACATCCATTAAACTGTGTTGAATTGTGTTTTATAGTTTTCATGACCACCTTCCTTCTCTTATCTCGTTCCCGCCTCTTGTGTTTCAGGTCGGACGTATCCGTGGGGAAACAAGTTCCAGGCCAACAGAACCAACCTGTGGCAGGTCGGCCTACAACTATAATGAATGTTGAGTAGAGGCATTGCTGCTTGTTATTTACTGTATCTTGTTAAGTGTCCCTGAGTGCTTTGAAAGGTGCCTATAAATGAAATACAGTCATATTATTATTAGTCGCCTTAACACAGTTCATTGTCCTCATAGGCTTTATAAGCAGGGTACCCAGGGTGATGGAAAACCGGGAACAGTCATGTAATTTCACAAATACATTTTCCAGGCCTGGGGGAGTCTTGGAATTAGAAATAATCACCGTATGTTTTGGAAAAGTCATGGAATTTTGTTACGTGTAATGATATTGTTACAGTAATCTTCCTTTACGTAATGTAACATAACAGCAAATCATTTTCTGGAGCCGACGAAGTAACGTAGCTTTACGTTGTTTCCGTCTCGTATGTTTCTCCATTTTCTCCCTGCGTTTCGTCTCTCCCTCCATGTATGCCAGATAGCTGAAATCATGTTTGAACCGAGTTTGAATAGGATATATTTGGGGGAAAAAAAACACTGGTCAAGTGAGCCAATTTATATTATCGGTCCTTAAAAAGCCACACAGGGTTCCAGCACATTTTTATGGGCAATAAAAATGTGTGGGAACCCTGTAAAAGGGATTCACCAATATGTTGGGTTTTTTTTTAAACTAATCATAGCTCATTTATTTCTGTAGAAAATGATGAAAATTATTTCAGCTAAATACAAAATTGGGGTGCAAAAATTTTTATTAACTGAGAAATGTATAAAAAAATTGCTGCAGCAGGAATAATGTTTGTTTGGTATGATTTTACTCTGTCAAACAAATAATGTTACATGAATACATGAACTCTGGTAATCGAACACAAACACTGGAAACCAGCATCCTCTCAAAGACTAACTATTGTAGTTCTATTGTCACATGAAAAGTTCATGAAAGCGTGTAAAAACAAAAGCGTAATAATTGGCTTCTCTGTATGTTTTAGGGTTCATTTCCAGATGTTGACACAGCAGAGGATGGATACCACGGCGTCTCTCCTGTCACAGCATTTCCTCCTCAGAACGGTTATGGTAACTGTCCCTTTGTGAAGTAAAGAAAAAAACATTAATGAGACGATAAAGAGAGTCCTGGGAATGAGTCCTAAAATCCAAAAATTGATTAGCATTTAAGCACTTGTGGTTCCTTCGTCTCAAAGTCAGTGGTTTTTTTGTTAATGGGTTTTTGATAAGAAGCCTTACGACATAAAATACGTCAATAAATACCCCAATCGTTACCTCTGAAGCTTTTATGCGTCTTATGAAAGGCGGTTGCTAACAAGTGGCAAAGTAAGACTACGGATTGTCAACAAACAAAGACCAAACACAGCTTTACAGCCTCGCAGCCGTGGCAACACTTAAAGAAATCCTAAAAGTGGTGTTTATTGTGAAGATCATCTTACTGAACTGAATGTGTAAGTATCATCAGCGTTTGTTTACCACAGAGATTATTTTCTGCAACGATCCAAAATCCAATGGAAAAATCCCATAGACTTTTTGCCGAGGGAACCAGGGCGACATTAGCTTCTGCGTTGGCCTACAGAAAACGTCATCCCTGGGCCACTCTGAGATTAGAAGTGCTACATGGTAACAGATGTTTTTAGTCGAATGCAGTACACAGAAAAGATGTTACAGAAATATTGAAACCAAAGAGAACGTGACGTACTCGGCTGTGACGTCTCTCGCTTCCGGAAGCGTTTGATTTATCGTATCTCTATAAGGTCAAAGGAAAACCCGTGCAAATTATTATATAAGTTAACTCTTCCTGCAGGACTGTATGACATGATGGGAAACACATGGGAGTGGACATCGACACCCTTTCCAGCTGCACAACCAATGTACGTGCTGCGCGGTGGCTCCTGGATCGACACGGTGGATGGTTCAGCCAATCATAAGGCACAAATCACGACCAGGTGAGTTATAAAAAAACCCCCAAAAAACTGTGTTTTAAGACTTTGAGCCCAAAGAGCAGCTGTGCGACAGTCCTGACTGATGGTTACGACTCTGTGTCCCGCAGGATGGGCAACACTCCGGACTCTGCCTCTGATAACTTGGGATTCAGGTGTGCTGTGAGCGATGGACAGAAACAAGGAAAGAAAAAAGACAAAACTGAACTGTAGCAACACACAGGAAATCAGAAATGTTAAGTGATGGACAATAATTTTCTTTTGAACCAAACAAAGATAAAGAAAAAAGCAGGGGACCAATTAAGTATCAGTGACTAACAGTTCATTTCAGTGATGGTGACAGGAAGATGTGACACACTGTATTTCTCCCATGGAGAACTTAAACATTTTTTTTATGAACTTCAAAAATGAATACTAACACCCTAATATTCAAGAAATAAATGATTTTGCAAAGAAAAAAAATTTGTTACTTTTTTTCCAAAACACAGTAGTGCACACCCTAAAACAATAAGACTGCCAGGCAGGCCTTACAAGCAGGACTGAAGAGATTCACTGAGGAATTTTACTTGACTAGAGGAAAAAGGACACTGTTTGACTGGCAGTCTTCCCTCTTCATGCCGGGATCTCTTTTGCTGACTGTTTTTACGTGACCGGAGAGTAAATCAGTTCGTCGGTTTAGTCACAGCCTCCTATAATCCCGTCTTTGTCTCTTTGTTTACTTTCTCATCTCGAGTGGCCAGCTGAGAGGTCGTTCAGACTCACTCTGTTTAACAACACAGATAAGAAGTTTTTCCCCTCAACCTCCAGTCTTGTTTAAGTATCGAGTTACTGCATTAAATAAAGAAATGATAAAGTGCTTTTGAGCTGCCCTCACAATCCAGATATTATATAAGTGAAGTGTTTTTAGTGACTTTGACAAATATTTACACAAGTCAAAATCAGAGCAGGCAGTTTTATTCTTGTTAAATACAATATGCGGAAAGGGTTGTGTTATTTTCAGATAGACAATTGGAAATTTAACATGCATTTTAGAAAAAAAAGAAGCAGCAAATTACACAAAAACTACTCCAAATTGGATTTTTTTCTCCCTTTTTTAAATGCCCTGAAATGCAGCCTCTGAATACTGATCTCATGATTTGACACTGCTGGTTAAGATTTGCTGAAACGTGTTTGTCGCATCAGAATGATAACACAACATCACCTGATCTACACGATATACTTTCCCCACATGCTTTCAATTAGGTTTGACCTATTTGGAATAAAATGTAAATGATCGGAGATGATGAGGAGGAAAAAAAATCCAGTTTCACTCTGCAGACCGGGCCCATACACCCTGTGACAGCTTTTAGAGAGACGGTGAGAAGAAACACCTCAGCTCGTAAATCTACACAACAGTGAACCACTTCCTGTTGCTGCACATTGAGTAAAAATAGGTCTGTAATTAAAGTTTATGAGATCACATGAGATTAGGTACATAGCTGAGACAGGAACGTGACTGACAACTTAAAATGTGACACTTTAAAGCCGGCAGAATATCATATCGCCCTCTGATACAAGGAAAGAAACAGGAATTTTACTTAACAGTAAAGTAACCTGGAAAATAATTTAAAGCTTCCTCTTATGCCCCATTTAGACATAACAAAATATTCAGTTACAAAACAGGATGTTTGTCAATGACTCATCTTTGCTCATGTATGTGGGTGATTTGTCACCAAAAAATTACCCTCCTAACTGTAAGAAATAGCTACAACTGGTGTTTTCCCCCTGAGTGTTTCGATTCCAAAAATAAATTATTGACTAGGCAAAGGAAAATTTAAGTCACAACAGAGATATTCAACTTGCCTTCCATTGAAATTGACTATAAAGATATGCCTATATAATTACAGCAAAGATATGCATGACACATCGCACTGCAGTAAAAAAATTAAAATAAAACAAAATCCCCAGAGTCCCCAAAGTCCCCAGAAGAATATCTCTCTGAAAAGAAAGGAAAAAAACATGTTGCTGGGGTGTCCTCGATCACATAAATTCATGCAGCACTAAATATTACAAAATTACAGAAATTCTTGTCGGTCTTTTTACATAGAGCACTCATCCAAAATAAAAGATTTCTATCTTTAGCAACATGCATCCTAGTTTTTTAAAGTTTATATTAACAACATTGATATAAACATTTAACCACTGGGATGTTATGAGAGTATGCGGAGGACTCAAATGTAAAGCCTGCATTTATTTTTCTGCTGCGACTATAAATATATCACCGTCTCCTCTGCTCTATATATTCACTTTCTTAATAAAAGAGCAGTTTAAATTGGGTATCATGCGTCACTCCTGAACAATCTGACTTATCTTAAAGGATCAAACGCCCTCCTCCCTTTGTTCCCCTGCAGCTCTGGTATGTTTGCACGTCATGTGTTTAGGTAACGCCTGAAAGAGGAAGAAAACTCACGCAGGCCACATGAAGCCACAACCTCCAGTGACATCACATCATGTCATGTCGCGTCCCTGTGAAGACACATGCAGATCAGGAAAAACAAGTTTAGAGGCATTGTTTGTCATTCTCCCTTCTTAGCTCTGTCTTTTTGCTCTTCGGTGTTTGTGTACATCCTGACAGTAACCTCAGCTGGTTTGATTGAGTCTACTTCTGCGTGCGACTTCTGCCAAGCGGGTCATGGACTACTCTCAGCCTTTCTCAGCCCTCAACGAGAGGCTGAGACCTAAATTCACCACCAGCGACCAGCTCTACTCGACTCTGAACAGACTGGAGGGCTCGCTCAGGAGCAGATCTTCATCTTACCGACCTACAGTTCTGCCACCTGAACCAAAAGCCCCTGAGACCATCACAGAACCAGAAGATCCAGAGGAACCTGAAGACGACTCGGAGCAGGAAAGCTCGGTCTCTGATGAAGGAAACTGTGCTGATCTGTTGAACACCTCATGTCTCATCACTGAATTAAATTTAAAAGATTTTGGAGAAGAAGAGCTTGTTGACGAGAACAGGTGCACGTCCTCAGCTGAGGAGAAAGACAATCCGGGTGAGCTGACCTCAGAGGGGACAGATCAGTCCAAGTTGGTGGCCTCGGACAGTGAAGGTGGGAGCTCCCTCCAGAGGAGCTATGTAAACGGGACTTTACCAGACCTGATCAAGAGTGGCAGGCCGCTCAGCAGACGGAGGACACTGGGACATGTTTCAGACACGGTAGGATAACAATATTTCTATATCTGTCCAAAATGAAGGTATGTCTGTGTCTTGGAAGATGAAAATCTCTTCTGCTAAAACAGGCTTGTCAAACAAAACCTGTTATGCAGGGAGGAGGCAGACTTCCAACTGTCATACAGGAGTTTATTTACAGAGATACACAAGATAAAAGATGCAAAGTCCCCAGAATGACAAAAAAATCTTGTCCCTCGTCATAATGAAATATGATCAAAATGAGTTTGACGTCAAAGCGCAGGTTAATCCACTCTGAGGTGAACAAGTTTTATGATTTTACACCCGCTGATGGCAGTTTGATTTGTGGTTGAGTGTAAAGATGGAAACAGTGTTGGTGGGAAATGTTTTGTGCCTGACACTGGATTCATGTGTGCATATTTGTTTGTAAGTGCTGATTAACGTCTCAGCTGGTGCGACTGGATTTCTTGTCTACAGTTTCACTCAGGAATCTAGATTAGCAGTTTCTGTTTACATTGTGTAAAAAACGCCACAATGTACTTTCTGTGTGCGGGCATCTAATTATCTCTGCAGCAAAAAGTTGTTGTGGAAAATGTACTGATATGATGTTTATTGTTTGCAGCTGAAAGAGGTGCGCAGGGAGGTGGAGCTGTCTCGGAGACGGAGCATCAAGCTCAAAGCGCAGGTGGACAAACTGCAGGAGAGCAGAGACGGGCCGGGATGGAGCCAACACAGAGAGAGGGTAAAGGTTTTACACAGTACCAGGACCTTTATGGTGCAGCTGCAGAACTCTTATTATAAATGCTTTCTGTTCGGTCCGATCTCAGGTCACAGAGGAGGTTCTGTCAGTTCTCCGCCTGCTGCGCCCGCTGACAGAGTCCGAGTCCAGCCAACCTGAACCCCCTCATGGGGAAAACAGCCTGGATGCTTCACTGGCTCAGCTGCAGAATGTGGCCCGCGAACTGGCAATCTGCCACACCAAACAGGTAAAGGCAACACCCAGTCAGATAAAGCTGCTTACCTCTATCATATTAATCTCAGCTTGAGTTGATTTTAGAGGCACGTCCCTCAGAAGAATGTT
The DNA here is from genome assembly GCF_026936395.1 of Plectropomus leopardus. Lineage (NCBI taxonomy): Eukaryota > Metazoa > Chordata > Actinopteri > Perciformes > Serranidae > Plectropomus > Plectropomus leopardus. The sequence goes on from NC_142190.1 coordinate 19,127,000, forward strand.
TGCTTTGCACAAACATGTGGAACCAAAGAAAAAACATTTCTGTATAAAACTATGGAAGCCTATTTCCACCAGTGTGGATAAAAAAAAACAAAAAAAGATCCTGTCAGGTTATTGTAATGAAAAACTTTCTCAACATAGTGACTCAGTATTTCAAAATAATAACAAACTTTCTTAAAATAATAATGTAAAAACGATAAGAAACGATACTAAGTCATTGGGTCAATATTTTGAGACGATTTCTTATTATAATGACTCAACAGGATCAGGTTTTATGAAAAAAGGGAGATTTCCATAAAAATCTGACTTTATTAAAGTGGAAACAGACAACTTTTATACCCCTTCCCATCCTCAGCATGTCTAAGTGGTTATGTTGTTGCCGCAAAGTTGGTGTGTTGCAAAGACATCCGGGTCACTTTATACTTTCCGAGGAGCCCTGCAGCTGCCATAGTTCCCACAGTTACTTTAGTTGTTCCGAAATCTGCCTTTTCTGCTTCTGGGGATAGTAACTGCAAATAATTACACTGATATTCTTTGATTATTGGAGATAGTTACCAGGGAAAACAAAAGCACGACCCTGTTCCTGTTGTGAAGAGGATAGTGCACAGTGTGGTTGCACTTTATTTGTGCCTTAATTTTACCAAGAGATGACCGACACAACTGCATAGTGAATGTGAGGCCTCATTAGCACAAACTCATGACATTTTACATTGCATAAATCATTCGACTTGTGGATTTTCCTCTGCTTATACGAAGCAAAAATAAATCACACACAGGACGTAAATTATTTTCTGGGGCCTTAAATGTCTTTACAATTGAATGTTTCTAACCTGTGAAATAAAAGTAAATTAAATCTTTGTCTCCACTAAGGGAAATTTTTTTTTAGCATGCAAAGTCATGAGGTCTGTGTCGCCACAACATGTAGTGACATTTCTGGTAAGCTACGGCCCACACAGAGGTCTGTGCAGAGGCGTGACGTCAATTTTACAAAGACTTATGAATCCTTTTAATAGGGAACGAATCTAAACGCTGATAGTGTCATTATTCTTTAGCTAATACAATTAATATTTACGTCATAAAGGTTGAAGAAAAAAAACATTGTCTACTGTCCATTTCCACTTTTACCTGATACAAGTAGTGGCATTTGCTATATTTAAAGACGCATTCAATGTAAGTTAAAAATGACTCAGTAATACATTTTTGGCAACGCAGACAGCTATAATATAATCCCTGAGGCCTGTATCTTGACATACTCAGTCTGGAGGCATTTATGCCCTCCTGCTGAAACATCTTCCTCGTTGTTAAGGTGTTAAAGCTCAGCTATGTGGCCCGACGGGTTTACAGGTGTCAGTGATCTGAGTCTGTCTGTTCTTCACTGTATGTCAGAGAGTCACAAGGTGTGTGACTGATGGTGGGATTAGATCAGAATCCTGTAAAAATACAGATGAGACAGAGTGAAGTCAGTGTGGTTAAAAGCAGATATGTGATAATTACATAACCTCCCTTCTTTGTTCTTTCAACAGTTCAAGTCTGGCACAGACAAAGGAGCAGAGGACAGCGCCATTCTGCAGCAGGCATTACGGGACAGAGATGAGGCCATAGAGAAGTGAGACATGATGCACACTGTCACCTCCTCTAAATAACAGATTTATCAAGATTTAAGAGGAAAAAGGGGAAGCTGTAAGACGTTAATTCATCTTGAGCAATGCGTCATTCTTTCTGTTCCACTGTGCAGGAAGAAGGCGATGGAGGCCGAGCTGCTGCGGAGTAAAACGGAGATGATGTTACTGAACAACCAGCTGCTGGAGGCCGTGCAGAAACGTCTGGAGCTGTCGCTGGAGCTCGAGGCCTGGAAGGTAAAACCTGAGACGAGGTTTAATTTAACGAAGGGACAAAACCTGTGAATAAACTGATCAGGAAACTCTGCAATCAAGCAAATAAAAATCAAACATAAATTAAAATATGGAGTTTTATTAGGTTAAAAAAAGAGTCCATATGAGAGTCTAGAGAAGTAGGGCACAGAGTACACACACACACACACACACACACACACACACACACACACACACACACACACACACACACCTTAATTAGTGTTAAGTGCACACGTCACAATCAGGACTCAAAATGCATTCAGCTGTTAAACACACACACAACACAAACCTCAATTAACATTCACACACATTATTTCCAGTACATGCAGCGTTAGTGCCAGCTGGTATCCCGCCACAGTGTTTGGCCTCAGGCCCACGCGTTCATCCGCTGGGTGCTCAGCCTCCTGCAGGGTTAAACTAAAACAACACTGTACTTATCAAATGTTGTCAAGTTTACCGGGGAGAGCAGCAGTGTCACAAAGTGTTGGATATTTGGAGCTAAAATGCCCAAATATTTGTGTCAAAATTACACAATTTATATTGATCAAATACTTCTCTAGATACATTTTTTTCTAGCTTTCAGTGTGATTTAAAAATGGGTCACTTCTTAGAACAATATCAGAGTCAACTTGCATTCAAGTTCTGAAGTGTTAAAATAATTTTTTTTTCATTTTTCTTTGTCTTTTTTATTGTTACTTTATCTTTAGTAAAATAGTAAATAGTAGTCTTTTTATAAATTTTTTTTACATACTATACATACATTTTTATGTGACTTTTAAATGATATACTGAGTTTTTTTTTACTTTTATTGACCTGCCATAAATGAACATGCTATACTATGACTTCTTCTTTTTCTTACTTTGATAACATACATTTTGATGTACTGAATGTTTTCCAAATGTTTTATACATGTTATACTATGACTTTTTTGATATGCCATACTAAGATTTATGTACCTTTGGGAACTAAGTTTATATATCTATTTTTTTAAATGACTTTTGTGACTTTTTTGACATGATTTTGTACAACTTTTTAGATAGTTTCTTCAACATACTGTACCAAGACTTTTTAACAGTTTTTCCCACATGCTTTTTAAATTTTTTTTAGGCATGCTATACTATGAAATTTTTCGACATGTTTTATCTAAACTTTTTCAACATGCATACAAACACTGAAAACGTTTTTTGAACATGCTGCTCTATGGCTTACAGTCCTACAGTCAAAGGCTGAAATTTATATCTTGGTGAGTTAAATGAGCCCTCCTCTACTTTCCCAAAAACAATCCACCCCCCTTTTTCTGACCACTAATAACTAATAATTTATGAACAGTCTCTATTTTGCCAGTGACACTGATGTGAACTGTTCTAAAAACAGCCATGTAAAAGATAAAACAAAGATCACACTCTCTCAGGTTAAAGATCTTGCTTTTCAACACATTCATTTCGCCTCTTGTTCCCACTTTACCTGTTTCTTATCACTGTTGCAGATTTTTTAAGGTCAGCGCCTTTTGTGCTCTGACAGTCTGCTTGTTTTCCTTTGACACAGGAGGACGTTCAGCTGATCGTCCACCAGCAGCTGCAGATTCAGCAGCAGGCAGAGCAGGCCCAGAAGAAGCCCTCCCGCTTGGGCATCCTGAGGAGAAACAACAAACCGCCCATCCAGCGACCAACCAACTTCCCTTTGTCTGTGCCCGTCCCTCCCACAACCAACTCCAACCAAATCTTCGTGCCAAGATCTGGGAGTTCTGCTGCTATAGCTCCCAGCACACCTCCTTCCTCCCAACGCACCTGGAGGGACAAGCTGAGGAGGACGAAAACCAGTCGTCAAGGAGACCAGGATGGAGCGGGGCAGGAGTCAGACGGCAGGGGTGACGACGGCTTTCAGGTTGTATCACTCGATTGAAATAGTTTGGACTTTGCACTGAGTGCATTCATTCTGATGCACAACACTCACACTCAAAGTTTCTCTGTGCTTAAATCAGAATTTAACACTTGTATGTCTGAGTATAATTATTGACATCACAGCTAGTAGCTAAATGTTGTCCAATATGAAGCTTACACGAGTGTGATGTGGAAACAAACACCAAGGCTGCGGTCAAATAGTCTGTTTCATACTTGAGTGAAATGACCTACAAATATCTAAGAAGCAGCCATGACAAGCACCGATTGAATTCTCTAATTCCAAATGTGCACAGGGTGTAGTGTAAAAGATGAGATTATAGCAGTCCATCTTCGGAGCATTGTAGTTTCATCACTGAATACCCACATCAGTAACATCTGCCGTCATGTAATTATATAGGACATTTTTAGCACCTTGGGGAGTCTTTTCTGAAGTACCTATGATTTTTTTTTTTTTTTTTGACTATTTTGACTGCAGCCTAAAAATGCACTTCCTAGTAGTTTAAGAGACGTCTTGAGTCCTGCAGTTAACCCTCTGAAATGAACAATATTATTTATTCATAGATTCTGGATTCTTTAATAAGGAAAGAGCAGATGTCAAGATGTTAATGTTAAATTAAAATGATATCAGTTATTATTCCAAGCACAGTATTTCTTAAGTATTTAAACATGTTTGGAGGGATCTTTCATTTATTTTTGGGAAAACATGCTTTGGATCTTTAATGTAACTAACTGTGATTATGAACGAGCCATGCAATTGTTTAATACGTAACACTCTAATGCATTACTCAAACAGTCCAGTATGTAGGATTTAGGAGCATCTATTGGCAGTAATAGTGTATAATGAGTATGAGTAGTTTATGTCTAAACACGGAGCAGGTCCTCTTTGAAGGACACTGCTATGTTGTTCTACAGCAGCCCAAAATGGAAAAATCAACATTTGCGTCAGCCGCCATAGTTCTTAGATATGCTTGGTACGTGGGAGATTTTTAAGTTCTGCAACCTCACCACTAGATGACACTAAATCCTACACACTAGACCTTTAATTTCCTGAATATTTATGTCATGTTGTGAATAAATGTAATTGTTATGGAAAAGCTATTTTAAACTTCCTGCAGAGTCAGACTGCAGTTTGTCACTTTAGTCTGCACTTAAAAATTCAAATGAAAAACTAATAAACTTTGTTGCAGATTTATAATTTTATTGTATAATATCAGTTTGTACATTTTCAATAATATATAATCCACTCCTATATGCTTCTTGCCCACATTTAAAATTTATATATGCTATTATTTAGAATGAGCGCCACTACTGTGGCAACATATTCAACAAACAGACGTATAGCACAGCAAAGTTACATCTGATGACAAGAGAAAAGGCATGCTCATAGTGAAACAATGTACAATCATGAACAGATGATCAGTCTTAGCACAGCTTTTAAATGATTACGTTTACATGCGCACTTACATTACACTATTATTCTGAAAATGACAATACCCTGAATTTGATGCGAGCCGTGTAAACAATTTATTCTGTTAGATATTCCGAATTAGGCCTTTCTGAATTAAGCATTTTCTGCTCCAACAAATCCGCCACCGGTGGACAAATCCTATTTTGATGCAAAGAAGCAAAACGGCACAAGCAGCTCCAAGTATTCCATTTTTATGTATTTTGACATGATAAACTCCATGTTAGCACGAGTTTATCGGCGTACGTACGTAAATTAGTGGAATATTCGTTTTCATGAGAAAAGTAAACAGCTTAGTAGGAATATTGTTGTTTTCAGAATTAGGGCAAAAAAAAAATTGAATATTTTGTGCAAGTAAACGTAGTCGCTGTGGTTGAATAAATTCACTTTCCTATGTTGTTGACAGAGTTCCCCCTTTGATGGACTCTTGTCCCATTACAACACTACAGAAGCTGCAGCAGGGCCTGCATATAAACGTCAGCGACACACAGCAATCTGTTTAAATGTGTAACAAGACAAATCTGCTCTGTTTTGGAGGAGGCTGAGGGAATACTTTTCCACCAATTGGAGCTTTAAAAAAAGAATTAAATCAGAAGTTTCACTCAACTAAATTCTGATCATTTAAAGCATTTTAGACTTCAAACGAACATAAAACACTGACTGTTGTAAACATCTAGTGCCATGAAGAGATACACCCTCATTTGTTAAAATTCCTTGTGAGAAAATTCACACAAAACTGGCAACCCAGCTGCCAATCTAATGTCTGCTAGGAATTATTGTAGAATAAAAGTTTTTTTGTTGTTGTTTTTCAAGTTTTACGGAAATGGAAAAGGAGCTCTCAACAAAAGAGGCACACATTTACAACACCCTGCTTATTCATACAGATGGCAGTTTCACTACTGAACAGTACTGCTTAAACCCATGGGAACAGAAATGATATAAACAAGATTACGGTTAGATAGACATACATTGTTGCAGCATATATTTATGAGATACCCATATAGCCTTGCGCCTTAGTTGTAAAGATAAGGGAGATAGGGATAATAAATCGGTAAAACATGTTTCATCAAAACACCGATTGAACTGACCAAATACAAAGACAACAACAACAACATTACCACGGCTTATTGCCAGACAGACAGGAGGGTAGTGTAAGTGTTTAATAATTAGCGTATCCACATGTAACCTGAGATATTCAGGAAACAGATTGTGACAATACTGCATTTGAGTTTATCAGCTCGGTTTTCATAGATGATAATGTTGGCGTAAAAATATAAACAGCACTCTCGATGACCTCGAGTTGTGACGGAGTCACTGACCTGTAAATCCTCATCTCTGACATTACAGCAGATACCCAGAGGAGAGGACTAGAGAAATAAATTCCAAAATATTCAATTTATCACTATTACCAACATCAAAGTAAACTTCTACAACGTGCCATCTGTACACAAAGTCTGCTTTTTTTGCAGCTAAAACCTCGACATGATAACAAACTCCCTTGTGCGAAGAAACAACTTTTATTTCGAGCATTTTTCACTCAGCTTGTCAGATTTACATGCTGTCAAAACTTTAAAATCCACACATCTTACTGCTGGTTCACTGCAGCAGTCCCAGATTGTACTTGGCCCAAAGCTACTTTTCTATCATACTAGCGTAAATGTTTAATGATAAGGAAAGCACTGTGCAAATGAGTTTCTTTGGATTAGTACATCACCTTCAAAACAGCCCCGTTAAGTTATATATTGTCAGTCTCCTAAGCTAAAAATCAATGAAAACCCATCTAGAAACCAGCTGATCTAGTTACACTACTTGTCTGGCAGAGAGACTAAACAAAAGAAAAGTTCACCTAAGCTACACAACACTTGTAATTTTAAAAGGTAAGAACTGCTGTAAAAGAGTAAGTTTGGTCCACTGTTGGCAAATATTAGCATAATTAATGGCTCCACTTGCTCTTGCTGAAGCTGCTGAATACGAACTGTCATTTCCGGTGAGGGCACGCCCAGAGGTGCGAATATTTAAAAGTTCTGAGGTGTAGGCAGTGGGCAGCTAGGACTGGAGAAAGGAGATGATGGAGCTGATGAAATCTAAGGGTTTATCTGCATGGATCCAGTGGCTCGCGTCTGGGATGTACTGGATGTCGGCGTTTGGGAACAGCCTCTCGATTTCTGGGTAATCGTCAGAGCTGGATCAGGAGGGAAGACATGAAGACAGAGGATTTAGAATATCAGGTGACTTTTTTCATGATGAGTAAGTATTCTGCTGTTATGTATTTGTTTTTATCAAAAATTAACAATTTGTGTCTCTGGTGTTTCATACCTGATATAGGCAGAGCTGGCTCCACCTAAAAACAATGTAGGTCCGTTATAGGCGGTGTCAAAGTTGGGGAAGCTCATGACGTCATCAAGATGTGCTGAGATGGCCTCCAGGTTGACCCTCCAGGCATAGTGGCCATTCTGCTCCACCAGGTTAGTCAACAGGAACTGACGCACCGAGCGCTCCTGTGGGAGGTAAGAAAACATGCTTTACTATGACGTTTAAGACATACTCTACTATGACTATTTTGTGCCATTTTGAAATGCTTTACTATGACTTAATGAGTTTTTTTAGACATACTTTGTGACAGTTTTGTCAACATACTGTACTATAATATTTTTCAATATACTAAAACTATATTTGACATGGAATACTGAAAAAAAAAATATTAGCATGTCGAGAAAATAACAGAAAACGCAATAGTATAATATGTTGAAAAATGTCAAAATATGATATGTCCAAAAAAGAGCTGAAAACCACAAAACAGCATGTCAAGACACCACATAGAATAGAATGCAGAAAAGACGTCTAAAAACATCCCAGTATAGATGGCTTGCTATATTATGGTCTAAAGAAATCAAAATATGAAATGTCCACAACAGCTGAAAACATAAAATTGCGTGCTGAGATACCCCATAGCATACAATGTTGCAAAAAAGACAAACAAAGCCCAATTTGGCATGATGAAAAAACATAGAAAATGCCATACTAATGTATCACGAAAAATGTCAAATTATGACATGTCCCAAAAACAGCTAAAAACAGCTGAAAATAGAGTGTGGAGACATAGAATGTTGCAAAAACGGTCCAAAACACCATAAAATGGCATGTCGAAAAAATGACCAAAAAAGCAAGGCTATAGTATGGCAAAAATGTCAAAAAATGACGTCTTAAAAACAGCAGAAAACAGCCGAAAACTGCATTAAATAGCCTGTCGAGACACACAATAGCATAGACAGTTACAAAAACTGCAAAAAACACCATTGAATGGCATGTCGAAAATATGACCAAAAAAGCAAGGCTATAGTATGGCAAAAATGTCAAAAAATGACATGTGTTAAAAGCTGCTAAAAACAGCCTAAAACTGCATTAAATAGCCTGTCGAGACACACAATAGCATAGACTGTTACAAAAACGGTCCAAAACACCATAAAATGGCATGTTGAAAAAATGGCCAAAAAAGCAAGGCTATAGTATGGCAAAAATGTCAAAAAATGACATGTCTTAAAAACAGCTGAAAACAGCTTCAGACTACATACAATTGCGTACTGAGACACGCCATAGGTTAGACTGTTCCAAAAACGACCAAAAACACCATAAAATGGCATGTCGAAAAAGTGAACCAAAGAGCAAGGCTATAGTATGGCAAAAATGTCAAAAAATGACATGTCCCAAAAGCTGCTAAAACAGCCAAAAACTGCATTAAATAGCCTGTCAAGACACACAATAACATAGACTGTTACAAAAACGGCCAAAAACACCATTAAATGGCATGTCGAAAAAATGACCAAAAAAGCAAGGCTATAGTATGGCAAAAATGTCAAAAAATGACATGTCTTAAAAGCTGCTAAAAACACCCTAAAACTGCATTAAATAGCCCGTCGAGACACACAATAGCATAGACAGTTACAAAAACGGTCCAAAACACCATAAAATGGCATGTTGAAAAAATGGCCAAAAAAGCAAGGCTATAGTATGGCAAAAATGTCAAAAAATGACATGTCCTAAAAACAGCCGAAAACAGCTTCAAGGTACATACAATCACGTACTGAGACACGCCATAGCTTAGACTGTTCCAAAAACGAACAAAAACACCATAAAATGGCATGTTGAAAAAATGACCAAAAAAGCAAGGCTATAGTATGGCAAAAATGTCAAAAAATGACATGTCTTAAAAACGGCTGAAAACAGCTTCAGACTACATACAATTGCGTACTGAGCTGTTCCAAAAACGATCAAAACACCATAATATGGCATGTCGAAAAAATGAACCAAAAAGCAAGGCTATAGTATGGCAAAAATGTCAAAAAATGACATGTCCCAAAAGCTGCTAAAAACAGCCGAAAACTGCATTAAATAGCCTGTCAAGACACACAATAGCATAGACTGTTACAAAAACGGCCAAAAACACCATTAAATGGCATGTCGAAAAAATGACCAAAAAAGCAAGGCTATAGTATGGCAAAAATGTCAAAAAATGACATGTGTTAAAAGCTGCTAAAAACACCCTAAAACTGCATTAAATAGCCTGTCGAGACACACAATAGCATAGACTGTTACAAAAACTGCAAAACACACCATAAAATGGCATGTCGAAAAAATGACCAAATAAGCAAGGCTATAGTATGGCAAAAATGTCAAAAAATGACATGTCTTAAAAACAGCCGAAAACAGCCGAAAACTGCATTAAATAGCCTGTCAAGACACACAATAGCATAGACTGTCACAAAAACGTCCCAAAACACCATAAAATGGCATGTCGAAAAAATGACCAAAAAAGCAAGGCTATAGTATGGCAAAAATGTCAAAAAATGACATGTCCTAAAAACAGCCGAAAACAGCTTCAAGGTACATACAATCACGTACTGAGACACGCCATAGCTTAGACTGTTCCAAAAACGAACAAAAACACCATAAAATGGCATGTTGAAAAAATGACCAAAAAAGCAAGGCTATAGTATGGCAAAAATGTCAAAAAATGACATGTCCCAAAAGCTGCTAAAAACAGCCTAAAACTGCATTAAATAGCCTGTCGAGACACACAATAGCATAGACTGTCACAAAAACGGCCAAAAACACCATAAAATGGCATGTCGAAAAAATGAACCAAAAAGCAAGGCTATAGTATGGCAAAAATGTCAAAAAATGACATGTCCCAAAAGCTGCTAAAACAGCCGAAAACTGCATTAAATAGCCTGTCAAGACACACAATAGCATAGACTGTTACAAAAACGGCCAAAAACACCATTAAATGGCATGTTGAAAATATGACCAAAAAAGCAAGGCTATAGTATGGCAAAAATGTCAAAAAATGACATGTCCCAAAAGCTGCTAAAAACACCCTAAAACTGCATTAAATAACCCGTCGAGACACACAATAGCATAGACAGTTACAAAAACGGTCCAAAACACCATAAAATGGCATGTTGAAAAAATGGCCAAAAAGGCAAGGCTATAGTATGGCAAAAATGTCAAAAAATGACATGTCTTAAAAACAGCCGAAAACAGCCGAAAACTGCATTAAATAGCCTGTCAAGACACACACAATAGCATAGACTGTCACAAAAACGTCCCAAAACACCATAAAATGGCATGTTGAAAAAATGGCCAAAAAAGCAAGGCTATAGTATGGCAAAAATGTCAAAAAATGACATGTCCTAAAAACAGCCGAAAACAGCTTAAAACCGCATTACAATAGCCTGTCGAGACACGCCATAGCTTAGACTGTTCCAAAAACGAACAAAAACACCATAAAATGGCATGTTGAAAAAATGACCAAAAAAGCAAGGCTATAGTATGGCAAAAATGTCAAAAAGTGACATGTCTTAAAAACGGCTGAAAACAGCTTCAGACTACATACAATAGCCTGTCAATAGCATAGACTGTTCCAAAAACGACCAAAAACACCATAATATGGCATGTCGAAAAAATGAACCAAAAAGCAAGGCTATAGTATGGCAAAAATGTCAAAAAATGACATGTCCCAAAAGCTGCTAAAAACAGCCGAAAACTGCATTAAATAGCCTGCCGAGACACGCAATAGCATAGACTGTTACAAAAACGGTCCAAAACACCATAAAATGGCATGTTGAAAAAATGGCCAAAAAAGCAAGGCTATAATATGGCAAAAATGTCAAAAAATGACATGTCTTAAAAACAGCAGAAAACAGCCGAAAACTGCATTAAATAGCCTGTCGAGACACACAATAGCATAGACAGTTACAAAAACTGCAAAAAACACCATTAAATGGCATGTCGAAAATATGACCAAAAAAGCAAGGCTATAGTATGGCAAAAATGTCAAAAAATGACATGTCTTAAAAACAGCTCAAAACAGCTTAAAAGCGCATACAATAGCCTGCCGAGACACACAATAGCATAGACTGTTACAAAAAACGGCAAAAAACACCATAAAATGGCATGTCGAAAATATGACCAAAAAAGCAAGGCTATAGTATGGCAAAAATGTCAAAAAATGACATGTCCTAAAAACAGCCGAAAACAGCTTCAAGGTACATACAATCACGTACTGAGACAGGCCATAGCTTAGACTGTTCCAAAAACGAACAAAACCACCATAAAATGGCATGTTGAAAAAATGACCAAAAAAGCAAGGCTATAGTATGGCAAAAATGTCAAAAAATGACATGTCTTAAAAACAGCCGAAAACAGCCTAAAACTGCATTAAACAGCCTGTCAAGACACACAATAGCATAGACTATCACAAAAACGGCCAAAAACACCATAAAATGGCATGTTGAAAAAATGACCAAAAAAGCAAGGCTATAGTATGGCAAAAATGTCAAAAAATGACATGTCTTAAAAACAGCTGAAAACAGCTTCAGACTACATACAATTGCGTACTGAGCTGCTCCAAAAATGATCAAAAACACCATAATATGGCATGTCGAAAAAATGAACCAAAGAGCAAGGCTATAGTATGGCAAAAATGTCAAAAAATGACATGTCTTAAAAGCTGCTAAAAACAGCCGAAAACTGCATTAAATAGCCTGTCAAGACACACAATAGCATAGACTGTTACAAAAACGGTCCAAAACACCATAAAATGGCATGTTGAAAAAATGGCCAAAAAAGCAAGGCTATAGTATGGCAAAAATGTCAAAAAATGACATGTCTTAAAAACAGCCGAAAGCAGCTTAAAACCGCATACAATAGCTTGCCGAGACACGCCATGGCACAGACAGTTACAAAAACTGCAAAAGACACCATAAAATGGCATGTTGAAAATATGACCAAAAAAGCAAGGCTATAGTATGGCAAAAATGTCAAAAAATGACATGTCCCAAAAGCTGCTAAAAACAGCCGAAAACTGCATTAAATAGCCTGCCGAGACACGCAATAGCATAGACTGTTACAAAAACGGTCCAAAACACCATAAAATGGCATGTTGAAAAAATGGCCAAAAAAGCAAGGCTATAGTATGGCAAAAATGTCAAAAAATGACATGTCTTAAAAACAGCTCAAAACAGCTTAAAAGCGCAAACAATAGCCTGCCGAGACACACAATAGCATAGACTGTTACAAAAAACGGCAAAAAACACCATAAAATGGCATGTCGAAAATATGACCAAAAAAGCAAGGCAATAGTATGGCAAAAATGTCAAAAAATTACATGTCTTAAAAACAGCTCAAAACAGCTTAAAAGCGCATACAATAGCCTGCCGAGACACACAATAGCATAAACTGTTACAAAAAACGGCAAAAAACACCATAAAATGGCATGTCGAAAATATGACCAAAAAAGCAAGGCTATAGTATGGCAAAAATGTCAAAAAATGACATGTCCTAAAAACAGCCGAAAACAGCTTCAAGGTACATACAATCACCTAAGGAGACACGCCATAGCTTAGACTGTTCCAAAAACGAACAAAAACACCATAAAATGGCATGTTGAAAAAATGACCAAAAAAGCAAGGCTATAGTATGGCAAAAATGTCAAAAAATGACATGTCTTAAAAACAGCCGAAAACAGCCTAAAACTGCATTAAATAGCCTGTCAAGACACACAATAGCATAGACTGTCACAAAAACGGCCAAAAACACCATAAAATGGCATGTCGAAAAAATGACCAAAAAAGCAAGGCTATAGTATGGCAAAAATGTCAAAAAATGACATGTCTTAAAAACAGCTGAAAACAGCTTCAGACTACATACAATTGCGTACTGAGCTGTTCCAAAAATGATCAAAAACACCATAATATGGCATGTCGAAAAAATGAACCAAAGAGCAAGGCTATAGTATGGCAAAAATGTCAAAAAATGACATGTCCCAAAAGCTGCTAAAAACAGCCGAAAACTGCATTAAATAGCCTGTCAAGACACACAATAGCATAGACTGTTACAAAAACGGTCCAAAACACCATAAAATGGCATGTCGAAAAAATGACCAAATAAGCAAGGCTATAGTATGGCAAAAATGTCAAAAAATGACGTCTTAAAAACAGCCGAAAGCAGCTTAAAACCGCATACAATAGCTTGCCGAGACACGCCATGGCACAGACAGTTACAAAAACTGCAAAAGACACCATAAAATGGCATGTTGAAAATATGACCAAAAAAGCAAGGCTATAGTATGGCAAAAATGTCAAAAAATGACATGTCTTAAAAACAGCAGAAAACAGCCGAAAACTGCATTAAATAGCCTGTCGAGACACACAATAGCATAGACAGTTACAAAAACTGCAAAAAACACCATTAAATGGCATGTCGAAAATATGACCAAAAAAGCAAGGCTATAGTATGGCAAAAATGTAAAAAAAATGACATGTCTTAAAAACAGCTGAAAACAGCTTCAGACTACATACAATTGCGTACTGAGACACGCCATAGGTTAGACTGTTCCAAAAACGACCAAAAACACCATAAAATGGCATGTCGAAAAAATGAACCAAAGAGCAAGGCTATAGTATGGCAAAAATGTCAAAAAATGACATGTCCCAAAAGCTGCTAAAAACAGCCGAAAACTGCATTAAATAGCCTGTCGAGACACACAATAGCATAGACTGTTACAAAAACTGCAAAACACACCATAAAATGGCATGTTGAAAAAATGAACCAAAGAGCAAGGCTATAGTATGGCAAAAATGTCAAAAAATGACATGTCCCAAAAACTGCTAAAAACAGCCGAAAACTGCATTAAATAGCCTGCCGAGACACGCCATGGCACAGACAGTTACAAAAACTGCTAAAGACACCATAAAATGGCATGTTGAAAATATGACCAAAAAAGCAAGGCTATAGTATGGCAAAAATGTCAAAAAATGACATGTCTTAAAAGCTGCTAAAAACAGCCGAAAACTGCATTAAATAGCCTGTCGAGACACACAATAGCATAGACAGTTACAAAAACTGCAAAAGACACCATAAAATGGCATGTTGAAAATATGACCAAAAAAGCAAGGCTATAGTATGGCAAAAATGTCAAAAAATGACATGTCTTAAAAACAGCAGAAAACAGCCGAAAACTGCATTAAATAGCCTGTCGAAACACACAATAGCATAGACAGTTACAAAAACTGCAAAAAACACCATTAAATGGCATGTCGAAAATATGACCAAAAAAGCAAGGCTATAGTATGGCAAAAATGTCAAAAAATGACATGTCTTAAAAACAGCTCAAAACAGCTTAAAAGCGCATACAATAGCCTGCCGAGACGCACAATAGCATAGACTGTTACAAAAAACGGCAAAAAACACCATAAAATGGCATGTCGAAAAAATGACCAAAAAAGCAAGGCTATAGTATGGCAAAAATGTCAAAAAATGACATGTCTTAAAAACAGCCGAAAACAGCCTAAAACTGCATTAAATAGCCTGTCGAGACACACAATAGCATAGACTGTTATAAAAACGGCAAAAAACACCATAAAATGGCATGTTGAAAAAATGACCAAAAAAGCAAGGCTATAGTATGGCAAAAATGTCAAAAACTGACATGTCCCAAAAGCTGCTAAAAACAGCCGAAAACTGCATTAAATAGCCTGTCGAGACACACAATAGCATAGACTGTTACAAAAACTGCAAAAAACACCATTAAATGGCATGTCAAAAAAATGACCAAAAAAGCAAGGCTATAGTATGGCAAAAATGTCAAAAAATGACACGTCTTAAAAGCTGCTAAAAACATCCTAAAACTGCATTAAATAGCCTGTCGAGACACACAATAGCATAGACAGTTACAAAAACGGTCCAAAACACCATAAAATGGCATATTGAAAAAAATGACCAAAAAAGCAAGGCTATAGTATGGTAAAAATGTCAAAAAATGACATGTTTTAAAAACAGCCGAAAACAGCCGAAAACTGCATTAAATAGCCTGTCAAGACACACAATAGCATAGACTGTTACAAAAACAGCAAAAAACACCATAAAATGGCATGTTGAAAAAATGACCAAAAAAGCAAGGCTATAGTATGGCAAAAATGTCAAAAAATGACATGTCTTAAAAACAGCCGAAAACAGCTTCAAACTGCATTAAATAGCCTGTCTGAGACACACAATAGCATAGACTGTTACAAAACGGTTAAAACACCATAATATGGCATGTCGAAAAAATGAACCAAAGAGCAAGGCTATAGTATGGCAAAAATGTCAAAAAATGACATGTCCCAAAGCTGCTAAAAACAGCTGAAAACTGCATTAAATAGCCTGCCGAGAGACACAATAGCATAGACAGTTACAAAAACGTCCCAAAACACCATAAAATGGCATGTCGAAAAAATGACCAAAAAAGCAAGGCTATAGTATGGCAAAAATGTCAAAAAATGACATGTCCCAAAAGCTGTTAAAAACACCCTAAAACTGCATTAAATAGCCTGTCGAGACACACAAAGCATAGACAGTTACAAAAACGGTCCAAAACACCATAAAATGGCATGTTGAAAAAATGGCCAAAAAAGCAAGGCTATAGTATGGCAAAAATGTCAAAAAATGACATGTCCTAAAAACAGCCAAAAACAGCTTAAAACCGCATACAATAGCTTGCAGAGACACTCCATGGTACAGACAGTTACAAAAACGTCCCAAAACACCATAAAATGGCATGTCGAAAAAATGACCAAAAAAGCAAGGCTATAGTATGGCAAAAATGTCAAAAAATGACATGTCTTAAAAACAGCTCAAAACAGCTTAAAAGCGCATTAAATAGCCTGCCGAGACACACAATAGCATAAACTGTTATAAAAAACGGCAAAAAACACCATAAAATGGCATGTTGAAAAAATGACCAAAAAAGCAAGGCTATAGTATGGCAAAATGTCAAAAAATGACATGTCTTAAAAAAGCTGCTAAAACAGCTTCAAACTACATTAAATAGCCTGAGACACGCCATAGCTTAGACTGTCCAAAAACGACCAAAAACACCATAATATGGCATGTCGAAAAAATGAACCAAAGAGCAAGGCTATAGTATGGCAAAAATGTCAAAAAATGACATGTCCTAAAAGCTGCTAAAAACAGCTTAAAACCGCATACAATAGCTTGCAGAGATACGCCATGGCACAGACAGTTACAAAAACGTCCATAACACCATAAAATGGCATGTCGAAAAAATGACCAAAAAAGCAAGGCTATAGTATGGCAAAAATGTCAAAAAATGACATGTCCCAAAAACTGCTAAAGACAGCTTAAACCTGCATTAAATAACTTGCCGAGACACGCAATGGCATAGACTGTTACAATGATGGCCAAAAACACCATAATAAGGCATGTCAAAAAAATGACCAAAAAAGCAAGGCTATAGTATGGCAAAAAATGACATGTCTCAAAAAATAGCCAAAAGCGGTTAAAACCCAGACAATAGCTCGCTAAGACACGCCATAGCATAGAATGATGCAAAAATGGTAAAAAACACTATGAATGAAGTTCATTTCTTAACCTAGATTAGGAATTAGGACAACGCCTCAACCACGTCTTATTACCTGCTCGCCTACTTTTACCTGGCCAACCCATTCTCCTCTGTTTTACTTGGATCTCTCGGCCCACCCAACACTTCCCTTGTCTGTTTGAGGTCCTGCCTCATCCATTATCGTCTCCCATCTCGTCGAGCCTACCTCATTTCCTTCTCTCCTCAATCTCGTTGTTCATTCCTGTCCTTCCTGTTTCTCATTTTAGGCCACGGGAATCGGATCAGGTGGACACATGCAAGAAGTAACCCCATTCTGAGTCTCCCTCGACCCGGCTTAAAGACATCCTCCAGGACCAGCCACACACATCCATCACCGACCAACGGAACCAAACCTTCATACCATAATAAATATTTGAATGATATATTGTTGTGATGTGGTCCTTGCTAGTGAATATGGTATGTTGAAAAATGACTGAAAAAGCAAGGCTATAGTATGGCAAAAATGTCAAAAAATGACATGTCTTAAAAACAGCCGAAAACAGCCTAAAACTGCATTAAATAGCCTGTCAAGACACACAGTAGCATAGACTGTCACAAAAACGGCCAAAAACACCATAAAATGGCATGTCGAAAAAATGAACCAAAGAGCAAGGCTATAGTATAGCAAAAATGTCAAAAAATGACATGTCCCGAAAGCTGCTAAAAACAGCCGAAAACTGCATTAAATAGCCTGTCAAGACACACAATAGCATAGACTGTCACAAAAACGTCCCAAAACACCATAAAATGGCATGTCGAAAAAATGACCAAAAAAGCAAGGCTATAGTATGGCAAAAATGTCAAAAAATGACATGTCTTAAAAACAGCCGAAAACAGCCTAATACTGCATTAAATAGCCTGTCAAGACACACAATAGCATAGACTGTTACAAAAACGGCCAAAAACACCATTAAATGGCATGTCGAAAAAATGAACAAAAAAGCAAGGCTATAGTATGGCAAAAATGTCAAAAAATGACATGTCTTAAAAACAGCCGAAAACACCCTAAAACTGCATTAAATAGCTTGCAGAGACACGCCATAGCTTAGACTGTTCCAAAAATGACCAAAAACACCATAATATGGCATGTCGAAAAAATGACCAAATAAGCAAGGCTATAGTATGGCAAAAATGTCAAAAAATGACATGTCTTAAAAGCTGCTAAAAACAGCCGAAAACTGCATTAAATAGCCTGTCAAGACACACAATAGCATAGACTGTTACAAAAACGGTCCAAAACACCATAAAATGGCATGTTGAAAAAATGGCCAAAAAAGCAAGGCTATAGTATGGCAAAAATGTCAAAAAATGACGTCTTAAAAACAGCCGAAAGCAGATTCAAGGTACATACAATAGCTTGCCGAGACACGCCATAGCATAGACAGTTCCAAAACTGCAAAAAACACCATAAAATGGCATGTTGAAAATATGACCAAAAAAGCAAGGCTATAGTATGGCAAAAATGTTAAAAAATGACATGTCTTAAAAACAGCAGAAAACAGCCGAAAACTGAATTAAATAGCCTGTCGAGACACACAATAGCATAGACAGTTACAAAAACTGCAAAAAACACCATAAAATGGCATGTCGAAAAAATGACCAAAAAAGCATGGCTATAGTATGGCAAAAATGTCAAAAAATGACATGTCTTAAAAACAGCTCAAAACAGCTTCAGACTACATACAATTGCGTACTGAGACACGCCATAGGTTAGACTGTTCCAAAAACGACCAAAAACACCATAAAATGGCATGTCGAAAAAATGAACCAAAGAGCAAGGCTATAGTATGGCAAAAATGTCAAAAAATGACATGTCCTGAAAGCTGCTAAAAACAGCCGAAAACTGCATTAAATAGCCTGTCAAGACACACAATAGCATAGACTGTCACAAAAACGTCCCAAAACACCATAAAATGGCATGTCGAAAAAATGACCAAAAAAGCAAGGCTATAGTATGGCAAAAATGTCAAAAAATGACATGTCTTAAAACAGCCGAAAACAGCTTCAAACTACATACAATAGCCCGTCTGAGACACACAATAGCATAGACTGTTCCAAAAAGCGGCCAAAAACACCATAAAATGGCATGTTGAAAAATGACCAAAAAGCAAGGCTATAGTATGGCAAAATGTCAAAAAATGACATGTCTTAAAAACAGCCGAAACAGCTTCAAGGTACATACAATCACAGCCTGAGACACACAAAAGCATAGACAGTTACAAAACTGCAAAACACCATAATATGGCATGTCGAAAAAATGACCAAAAAAGCAAGGCTATAGTATGGCAAAAATGTCAAAAAATGACATGTCTTAAAAACAGCTCAAAACAGCTTAAAAGCGCATACAATAGCCTGCCGAGACACACAATAGCATAGACTGTTACAAAAACGGCAAAAAACACCATAAAATGGCATGTTGAAAAAAATGACCAAAAAAGCAAGGCTATAGTATGGCAAAAATGTCAAAAAATGACATGTCCCAAAAGCTGCTAAAAACAGCCTAAAACTGCATTAAATAGCTTGCAGAGACACGCCATAGCTTAGACTGTTCCAAAAACGACCAAAAACACCATAAAATGGCATGTCGAAAAAATGACCAAAAAAGCAAGGCTATAGTATGGCAAAAATGTCAAAAAATGACATGTCTTAAAAACAGCCGAAAACAGCTTCAAGGTACATACAATCGCGTACTGAGACACGCCATAGCTTAGACTGTTCCAAAAACGACCAAAAACACCATAAAATGGCATGTCGAAAAAATGACCAAAAAAGCAAGGCTATAGTATGGCAAAAATGTCAAAAAATGACATGTCTTAAAAACAGCTCAAAACAGCCTAAAACTGCATTAAATAGCTTGCCGAGACACGCAATAGCATAGACTGTTACAAAAACGTCCCAAAACACCATAAAATGGCATGTTGAAAAAATGACCAAATAAGCAAGGCTATAGTATGGCAAAAATGTCAAAAAATGACATGTCTTAAAAACAACCGAAAACAGCTTCAAGGTACATACAATCGCGTACTGAGACACGCCATAGCTTAGACTGTTCCAAAAACGGCAAAAAACACCATAAAATGGCATGTTGAAAAAATGACCAAAAAAGCAAGGCTATAGTATGGCAAAAATGTCAAAAAATGACATGTCCCAAAAGCTGCTAAAAACAGCCTAAAACTGCATTAAATAGCTTGCAGAGACACGCAATAGCATAGACTGTTACAAAAACGGCAAAAAACACCATAAAATGGCATGTTGAAAAAATGGCCAAAAAAGCAAGGCTATAGTATGGCAAAAATGTCCAAAAATGACATGTCCCAAAAGCTGCTAAAAACACCCTAAAACTGCATTAAATAGCCTGTCGAGACACACAATAGCATAGACTGTTACAAAAACGGCCCAAAACACCATAAAATGGTATATCGAAAATATGACCAAAAAAGCAAGGCCATAGTATGGCAAAAATGTCAAAAAATGACATGTCTTAAAAACAGCCGAAAACAGCTTCAGACTACATACAATCGCGTACTGACACACGCCATAGGTTAGACTGTTCCAAAAACGACCAAAAACACCATAAAATGGCATGTCGAAAAAATGAACCAAAGAGCAAGGCTATAGTATGGCAAAAATGTCAAAAAATGACATGTCTCAAAAGCTGCTAAAAACACCCTAAAACTGCATTAAATAGCCTGTCGAGACACACAATAGTATAGACTGTTACAAAAACGGCAAAAACACCATAAAATGGCATGTTGAAAAAATGACCAAAAAAGCAAGGCTATAGTATGGCAAAAATGTCAAAAAATGACATGTCTTAAAAGCTGTTAAAAACACCCTAAAACTGCATTAAATAGCCTGTCGAGACACACAATAGCATAGACAGTTACAAAAACGGTCCAAAACACCATAAAATGGCATGTTGAAAAAATGGCCAAAAAAGCAAGGCTATAGTATGGCAAAAATGTCAAAAAATGACATGTCCTAAAAACAGCCGAAAACAGATTAAAGGTACATACAATCCTTGCAGAGACACTCCATGGTATAGACAGTTACAAAACGTCCAAAACACCATAAAATGGCATGTCGAAAAATGAACCAAAAAGCAAGGCTATAGTATGGCAAAATGTCAAAAATGACATATCTTAAAACAGCTCAAAACAGCTTAAAAGCGCATGAAATAGCCTGCCGAGACACACAATAGCATAAACTGTTATAAAAAAGGCAAAAAACACCATCATATGGCATGTTGAAAAAATGACCAAAAAAGCAAGGCTATAGTATGGCAAAATGTCAAAAAATGACATGTCTTAAAAACAGCCGAAAACAGCTTCAAGCTACATACAATCGTGTACTGAGACATGCCATAGCTTAGATTGTTCCAAAAACGACCAAAAACACCATAATATGGCATGTCGAAAAAATGAACCAAAGAGCAAGGCTATAGTATGGCAAAAATGTCAAAAAATGACATGTCCCAAAAGCTGCTAAAAACAGCTTAAAACTGCGTTAAATAGCCTGTCGAGACACACAATAGCATGGACTGTTACAAAAACTGCAAAAAACACCATAAAATGATATGTCCAAAAAATGACGTAAAAAGCAAGGCTATAGTATGGCAAAACTGTCAAAAAATGACATGTCCCAAAAACTGCTAAAGACAGCTTAAACCTGCATTAAATAACCTGCCGAGACACGCAATGGCATAGACTGTTACAATGATGGCCAAAAACACCATAATAAGGCATGTCAAAAAAATGACCAAAAAAGCAAGGCTATAGTATGGCAAAAAATGACATGTCTCAAAAACAGCCAAAAAGCGGTTAAAACCGCGTACAATAGCTCGCTAAGACACGCCATAGCACAGAATGATGCAAAAATGGTAAAAAACACTATGAATGAAGTTCATTTCTTAACCTAGATTAGGAATTAGGACAACGCCTCAACCACGTCTCATTACCTGCTCGCCTACTTTTACCTGGCCAACCCATTCTCCTCTGTTTTACTTGGATCTCTCGGCCCACCCAACACTTCCCTTGTCTGTTTGAGGTCCTGCCTCATCCATTATCGTCTCCCATCTCGTCGAGCCTACCTCATTTCCTTCTCTCCTCAATCTCGTTGTTCATTCCTGTCCTTCCTGTTTCTCATTTTAGGCCACGGGAATCGGATCAGGTGGACACATGCAAGAAGTAACCCCATTCTGAGTCTCCCTCGACCCGGCTTAAAGACATCCTCCAGGACCAGCCACACACATCCATCACCGACCAACGGAACCAAACCTTCATACCATAATAAATATTTGAATGATATATTGTTGTGATGTGGTCCTTGCTAGTGAATATGGTATGTTGAAAAATGACTGAAAAAGCAAGGCTATAGTATGGCAAAAATATAAAAAATGACATGTCCTAAAAAGAGTTGAAAACAGCTTGAAATTGCATACAATAGTGTACTGAGACACGCCATATCAAAGACTGTTAAATAATGGCCAAAACCACCATAAAATGGCATGTCGAAGAAATCACCAAAAAAGCAAGGCTATAGTATGGCAAAAATGTCAAAAAATGACATGTCTTAAAAACAGCCGAAAACAGCCTAAAACTGCATTAAATAGCCTGTCAAGACACACAATAGCATAGACTGTCACAAAAACGGCCAAAAACACCATAAAATGGCATGTTGAAAAAGTGACCAAAAAAGCAAGGCTATAGTATGGCAAAAATGTCAAAAAATGACATGTCTTAAAAATAGCTCAAAACAGCTTCAGACTACATACAATCGCGTACTGACACACGCCATAGCTTAGACTGTTCCAAAAACGACCAAAAACACCATAAAATGGCATGTCGAAAAAATGAACCAAAGAGCAAGGCTATAGTATGGAAAAAATGTCAAAAAATGACATGTCTTAAAAACAGCTCAAAACAGCTTAAAAGCGCATACAATAGCCTGCCGAGACACACAATAGCATAGACTGTTCCAAAAATGGCAAAAAACACCATAAAATGGCATGTCGAAAAAATGACCAAAAAAGCAAGGCTATAGTATGGCAAAAATGTCAAAAAATGACATGTCTTAAAAACAGCCGAAAACAGCCTAATACTGCATTAAATAGCCTGTCAAGACACACAATAGCATAGACTGTCACAAAAACGGCCAAAAACACCATAAAATGGCATGTCGAAAAAATGACTAAAAAAGCAAGGCTATAGTATGGCAAAAATGTCAAAAAATGACATGTCCTAAAAACAGCCGAAAACAGCTTAAGACCGCATACAATAGCTTGCAGAGACACGCCATAGCTTAGACTGTTCCAAAAATGACCAAAAACACCATAATATGGCATGTCGAAAAAATGAGCAAAAAAGCAAGGCTATAGTATGGCAAAAATGTCAAAAAATAATATGTCTCAAAAACTGCTAAAAACACCGTAAAACTGCATTAAATAGCCTGTCGAGAAACACAATAGCATAGACTGTTACAAAAACGGCAAAAAACACCATAAAATGGCATGTTGAAAAAATGACCAAAAAGCAAGGCTATAGTATGGCAAAAATGTCAAAAAATGACATGTCCCAAAAGCTGCTAAAAACAGCCTAAAACTGCATTAAATAGCTTGCAGAGACACGCAATAGCATAGACTGTTACAAAAACGTCCCAAAACACCATAAAATGGCATGTCGAAAAAATGACCAAAAAAGCAAGGCTATAGTATGGCAAAAATGGCAAAAAATGACATGTCTTAAAAACAGCCGAAAACAGATTCAAGGTACATACAATCCCGTACTGAGACACGCCATAGCATAGACTGTTCCAAAAACGGCCAAAAACACCATAAAATGGCATGTCGAAAAAATGAACCAAAGAGCAAGGCTATAGTATGGAAAAAATGTCAAAAATTACATGTCTGAAAAACAGCCGAAAACAGCTTAAAACCGCATATAATAGCCTGCCAAGACACACAATAGCATAGACTGTTACAAAAACAGCAAAAAACACCATAAAATGGCATGTCGAAAAAATGAACCAAAGAGAAAGGCTATAGTATGGCAAAAATATCAAAAAATGACATATCTTAAAAACAGCCGAAAACAGCCTAAAACTGTATTAAATAGCCTGTCGAAACACACAATAGCATAGACTGTTACAAAAACGGCAAAAAACACCATAAAATGGCATGTCGAAAAAATGACCAAAAAAGCAAGGCTATAGTATGGCAAAAATGTCAAAAACTGACATGTCCCAAAAGCTGCTAAAAACAGCCTAAAACTGCATTAAATAGCCTGCCGAGACACACAATAGCATAGACTGTTACAAAAACAGCAAAAAAAAACCCATAAAATGGCATGTTGAAAAAATGGCCAAAAAAGCAAGGCTATAGTATGGCAAAAATGTCAAAAAATGACATGTCTTAAAAACAGCCGAAAACAGCTTCAAGGTACATACAATCGCGTACTGAGACACGCCATAGCTTAGACTGTTCCAAAAACGACCAAAAAGACCATAAAATGGCATGTCGAAAAAATGAACCAAAGGGCAAGGCTATAGTATGGCAAAAATGTCAAAAAATGACATGTCTTAAAAACAGCCGAAAACAGCTTAAAACCGCATATAATAGCCTGCCAAGACACACAATAGCATAGACTGTTACAAAAACAGCAAAAAACACCATAAAATGGCATGTTGAAAAAATGAACCAAAGAGCAAGGCTATAGTATGGCAAAAATGTCAAAAAATGACATGTCCCAAAATCTGCTAAAAACAGCCTAAAACTGCATTAAATAGCCTGCCGAGACACGCAATAGCATAGACTGTTACAAAAACGTCCCAAAACACCATAAAATGGCATGTCGAAAAAATGACCAAAAAAGCAAGGCTATAGTATGGCAAAAATGTCAAAAAATGACATGTCTTAAAAACAGCCGAAAACAGCCTAATACTGCATTAAATAGCCTGTCAAGACACACAATAGCATAGACTGTCACAAAAACGGCCAAAAACACCATAAAATGGCATGTCGAAAAAATGACTAAAAAAGCAAGGCTATAGTATGGCAAAAATGTCAAAAAATGACATGTCCCAAAAGCTGCTAAAAACAGCCTAAAACTGCATTAAATAGCTTGCAGAGACACGCAATAGCATAGACTGTTACAAAAACGTCCCAAAACACCATAAAATGGCATGTCGAAAAAATGACCAAAAAAGCAAGGCTATAGTATGGCAAAAATGTCAAAAAATGACATGTCTTAAAAACAGCCGAAAACAGATTCAAGGTACATACAATCCCGTACTGAGACACGCCATAGCATAGACTGTTCCAAAAACGACCAAAAACACCATAAAATGGCATGTCGAAAAAATGAACCAAAGAGCAAGGCTATAGTATGGCAAAAATATCAAAAAATGACATATCTTAAAAACAGCCGAAAACAGCCTAAAACTGTATTAAATAGCCTGTCGAAACACACAATAGCATAGACTGTTACAAAAACGGCAAAAAACACCATAAAATGGCATGTCGAAAAAATGACCAAAAAAGCAAGGCTATAGTATGGCAAAAATGTCAAAAAATGACATGTCCCAAAAGCTGCTAAAAACAGCCTAAAACTGCATTAAATAGCCTGTCGAGACACACAATAGCATAGACTGTTACAAAAACGGCAAAAAACACCATAAAATGGCATGTTGAAAAAATGGCCAAAAAAGCAAGGCTATAGTATGGCAAAAATGTCAAAAAATGACATGTCTTAAAAACAGCCGAAAACAGCTTCAAGGTACATACAATCGCGTACTGAGACACGCCATAGCTTAGACTGTTCCAAAAACGACCAAAAACACCATAAAATGGCATGTCGAAAAAATGACCAAAAAAGCAAGGCTATAGTATGGCAAAAATGTCAAAAATGACATGTCTTAAAAACAGCCGAAAACAGCCTAATACTGCATTAAATAGCCTGTCAAGACACACAATAGCATAGACTGTCACAAAAACGGCCAAAAACACCATAAAATGGCATGTCGAAAAAATGACTAAAAAAGCAAGGCTATAGTATGGCAAAAATGTCAAAAAATGACATGTCCTAAAAACAGCCGAAAACAGCTTAAGACCGCATACAATAGCTTGCAGAGACACGCCATAGCTTAGACTGTTCCAAAAATGACCAAAAACACCATAATATGGCATGTCGAAAAAATGAGCAAAAAAGCAAGGCTATAGTATGGCAAAAATGTCAAAAAATGACATGTCTCAAAAGCTGCTAAAAACACCCTAAAACTGCATTAAATAGCCTGTCGAGAAACACAATAGCATAGACTGTTACAAAAACGGCAAAAAACACCATAAAATGGCATGTTGAAAAAATGACCAAAAAGCAAGGCTATAGTATGGCAAAAATGTCAAAAAATGACATGTCCCAAAAGCTGCTAAAAACAGCCTAAAACTGCATTAAATAGCTTGCAGAGACACGCAATAGCATAGACTGTTACAAAAACGTCCCAAAACACCATAATATGGCATGTCGAAAAAATGACCAAAAAAGCAAGGCTATAGTATGGCAAAAATGTCAAAAAATGACATGTCTTAAAAACAGCCGAAAACAGATTCAAGGTACATACAATCCCGTACTGAGACACGCCATAGCATAGACTGTTCCAAAAACGACCAA
Organism: Plectropomus leopardus; assembly: GCF_026936395.1. Classification (NCBI taxonomy): domain Eukaryota; kingdom Metazoa; phylum Chordata; class Actinopteri; order Perciformes; family Serranidae; genus Plectropomus; species Plectropomus leopardus. The sequence continues at coordinate 19,153,837 of NC_142190.1, forward strand.
AAACACCATAAAATGGCATGTCGAAAAAATGAACCAAAGAGCAAGGCTATAGTATGGCAAAAATGTCAAAAAATGACATGTGTTAAAAACAGCCGAAAACAGCTTAAAACCGCATATAATAGCCTGCCAAGACACACAATAGCATAGACTGTTCCAAAAACAGCAAAAAACACCATAAAATGGCATGTCGAAAAAATGAACCAAAGAGCAAGGCTATAGTATGGCAAAAATATCAAAAAATGACATGTCTTAAAAACAGCCGAAAACAGCCTAAAACTGTATTAAATAGCCTGTCGAAACACACAATAGCATAGACTGTTACAAAAACGGCAAAAAACACCATAAAATGGCATGTCGAAAAAATGAACCAAAGAGCAAGGCTATAGTATGGCAAAAATATCAAAAAATGACATATCTTAAAAACAGCCGAAAACAGCCTAAAACTGTATTAAATAGCCTGTCGAAACACACAATAGCATAGACTGTTACAAAAACGGCAAAAAACACCATAAAATGGCATGTCGAAAAAATGACCAAAAAAGCAAGGCTATAGTATGGCAAAAATGTCAAAAAATGACATGTCCCAAAAGCTGCTAAAAACAGCCTAAAACTGCATTAAATAGCCTGCCGAGACACACAATAGCATAGACTGTTACAAAAACAGCAAAAAAAAACCCATAAAATGGCATGTTGAAAAAATGGCCAAAAAAGCAAGGCTATAGTATGGCAAAAATGTCAAAAAATGACATGTCTTAAAAACAGCTCAAAACAGCTTAAAAGCGCATACAATAGCCTGCCGAGACACACAATAGCATAGACTGTTACAAAAACGGCAAAAAACACCATAAAATGGCATGTCGAAAAAATGACCAAAAAAGCAAGGCTATAGTATGGCAAAAATGTCAAAAAATGACATGTCTTAAAAACAGCCGAAAACAGCTTCAAGATACATACAATAGCGTACTGAGACACGCCATAGCATAGACTGTTCCAAAAACGACCAAAAACACCATAAAATGGCATGTCGAAAAAATTACCCAAAGAGCAAGGCTATAGTATGGCAAAAATGTCAAAAAATGACATGTCTTAAAAACAGCCGAAAACAGCTTAAAACTGCATACAATAGCCTGCCAAGACACACAATAGCATAGACTGTTCCAAAAACAGCAAAAAACACCATAAAATGGCATGTCGAAAAAATGAACCAAAGAGCAAGGCTATAGTATGGCAAAAATATCAAAAAATGACATATCTTAAAAACAGCCGAAAACAGCCTAAAACTGTATTAAATAGCCTGTCGAAACACACAATAGCATAGACTGTTACAAAAACGGCAAAAAACACCATAAAATGGCATGTCGAAAAAATGACCAAAAAAGCAAGGCTATAGTATGGCAAAAATGTCAAAAAATGACATGTCCCAAACGCTGCTAAAAACAGCCTAAAACTGCATTAAATAGCCTGCTGAGACACACAATAGCATAGATTGTTAAAAAACAGCCAAAAAACACCATAATATGGCATGTTGAAAAAAATGACCCAAAAAGCAAGGCTATAGTATGGCAAAAATGTCAAAAAATGACATGTCTTAAAAACAGCCGAAAACAGCTTCAAGGTACATACAATCGCGTACTGAGACACGCCATAGCTTAGACTGTTCCAAAAACGACCAAAAACACCATAAAATGGCATGTCGAAAAAATGACCAAAAAAGCAAGGCTATAGTATGGCAAAAATGTCAAAAAATGACATGTCTTAAAAACAGCCGAAAACAGCCTAATACTGCATTAAATAGCCTGTCAAGACACACAATAGCATAGACTGTCACAAAAACGGCCAAAAACACCATAAAATGGCATGTCGAAAAAATGACTAAAAAAGCAAGGCTATAGTATGGCAAAAATGTCAAAAAATGACATGTCCTAAAAACAGCCGAAAACAGCTTAAGACCGCATACAATAGCTTGCAGAGACACGCCATAGCTTAGACTGTTCCAAAAATGACCAAAAACACCATAATATGGCATGTCGAAAAAATGAGCAAAAAAGCAAGGCTATAGTATGGCAAAAATGTCAAAAAATAACATGTCTCAAAAACTGCTAAAAACACCCTAAAACTGCATTAAATAGCCTGTCGAGAAACACAATAGCATAGACTGTTACAAAAACGGCAAAAAACACCATAAAATGGCATGTCGAAAAAAATGACCAAAAAAGCAAGGCTATAGTATGGCAAAAATGTCAAAAAATGACATGTCCCAAAAGCTGCTAAAAACAGCCTAAAACTGCATTAAATAGCTTGCAGAGACACGCAATAGCATAGACTGTTACAAAAACGTCCCAAAACACCATAAAATGGCATGTCGAAAAAATGACCAAAAAAGCAAGGCTATAGTATGGCAAAATGTCAAAAATGACATGTCTTAAAAACAGCCGAAAACAGATTCAAGGTACATACAATCCCGTACTGAGACACGCCATAGCATAGACTGTTCCAAAAACGACCAAAAACACCATAAAATGGCATGTCGAAAAAATGAACCAAAGAGCAAGGCTATAGTATGGCAAAAATGTCAAAAAATGACATGTGTTAAAAACAGCCGAAAACAGCTTAAAACCGCATATAATAGCCTGCCAAGACACACAATAGCATAGACTGTTCCAAAAACAGCAAAAAACACCATAAAATGGCATGTCGAAAAAATGAACCAAAGAGCAAGGCTATAGTATGGCAAAAATATCAAAAAATGACATATCTTAAAAACAGCCGAAAACAGCCTAAAACTGTATTAAATAGCCTGTCGAAACACACAATAGCATAGACTGTTACAAAAACGGCAAAAAACACCATAAAATGGCATGTCGAAAAAATGACCAAAAAAGCAAGGCTATAGTATGGCAAAAATGTCAAAAAATGACATGTCCCAAAAGCTGCTAAAAACAGCCTAAAACTGCATTAAATAGCCTGCCGAGACACACAATAGCATAGACTGTTACAAAAACAGCAAAAAAAAACCCATAAAATGGCATGTTGAAAAAATGGCCAAAAAAGCAAGGCTATAGTATGGCAAAAATGTCAAAAAATGACATGTCTTAAAAACAGCTCAAAACAGCTTAAAAGCGCATACAATAGCCTGCCGAGACACACAATAGCATAGACTGTTACAAAAACGACCAAAAACACCATAATATGGCATGTCGAAAAAATGACCAAAAAAGCAAGGCTATAGTATGGCAAAAATGTCAAAAAATGACATGTCTTAAAAACAGCCGAAAACAGATTCAAGGTATATACAATCCCGTACTGAGACACGCCATAGCATAGACTGTTCAAAAAACGACCAAAAACACCATAAAATGGCATGTCGAAAAAATGAACCAAAGAGCAAGGCTATAGTATGGCAAAAATATCAAAAAATGACATATCTTAAAAACAGCCGAAAACAGCCTAAAACTGTATTAAATAGCCTGTCGAAACACACAATAGCATAGACTGTTACAAAAACGGCAAAAAACACCATAAAATGGCATGTCGAAAAAATGACCAAAAAAGCAAGGCTATAGTATGGCAAAAATGGCAAAAAATGACATGTCCCAAAAGCAGGTAAAAACAGCCTAAAACTGCATTAAATAGCTTGCAGAGACACGCCATGGCACAGACAGTTACAAAAACGTCCCAAAACACCATAAAATGGCATGTCGAAAAAATGACCAAAAAAGCAAGGCTATAGTATGGCAAAAATGTCAAAAAATGACATGTCCCAAAAGCTGCTAAAAACAGCCGAAAACTGCATTAAATAGCTTGCAGAGACACGCAATAGCATAGACTGTTACAAAAACGTCCCAAAACACCATAAAATGGCATGTCGAAAAAATGACCAAAAAAGCAAGGCTATAGTATGGCAAAAATGTCAAAAAATGACATGTCTTAAAAACAGCTCAAAACAGCTTAAAAGCGCATACAATAGCCTGCCGAGACACACAATAGCATAGACTGTTACAAAAACGGCAAAAAACACCATAAAATGGCATGTTGAAAAATGACCAAAAAGCAAGGCTATAGTATGGCAAAATGTCAAAAATGACATGTCTTAAAAACAGCCGAAAACAGCTTCAAGATACATACAATAGCGTACTGAGACACGCCATAGCATAGACTGTTCCAAAAACGACCAAAAACACCATAAAATGGCATGTCGAAAAAATGAACCAAAGAGCAAGGCTATAGTATGGCAAAAATGTCAAAAAATGACATGTCTTAAAAACAGCCGAAAACAGCTTAAAACCGCATATAATAGCCTGCCAAGACACACAATAGCATAGACTGTTCCAAAAACAGCAAAAAACACCATAAAATGGCATGTCGAAAAAATGAACCAAAGAGCAAGGCTATAGTATGGCAAAAATATCAAAAAATGACATATCTTAAAAACAGCCGAAAACAGCCTAAAACTGTATTAAATAGCCTGTCGAAACACACAATAGCATAGACTGTTACAAAAACGGCAAAAAACACCATAAAATGGCATGTCGAAAAAATGACCAAAAAAGCAAGGCTATAGTATGGCAAAAATGTCAAAAAATGACATGTCCCAAAAGCTGCTAAAAACAGCCTAAAACTGCATTAAATAGCTTGCAGAGACACGCCATGGCACAGACAGTTACAAAAACGTCCCAAAACACCATAAAATGGCATGTCGAAAAAATGACCAAAAAAGCAAGGCTATAGTATGGCAAAAATGTCAAAAAATGACATGTCCCAAAAGCTGCTAAAAACAGCCGAAAACTGCATTAAATAGCTTGCAGAGACACGCAATAGCATAGACTGTTACAAAAACGTCCCAAAACACCATAAAATGGCATGTCGAAAAAATGACCAAAAAAGCAAGGCTATAGTATGGCAAAAATGTCAAAAAATGACATGTCTTAAAAACAGCTCAAAACAGCTTCAGACTACATACAATCGCGTACTGACACACGCCATAGGTTAGACTGTTCCAAAAACGACCAAAAACACCATAAAATGGCATGTCGAAAAAATTAACCAAAGAGCAAGGCTATAGTATGGCAAAAATGTCAAAAAATGACATGTCTCAAAAGCTGATAAAAACACCCTAAAACTGCATTAAATAGCCTGTCGAGAAACACAATAGCATAGACTGTTACAAAAACGGCAAAAAACACCATAAAATGGCATGTCGAAAAAATGACCAAAAAAGCAAGGCTATAGTATGGCAAAAATGTCAAAAAATGACATGTCTTAAAAACAGCCGAAAACAGCTTCAAGGTACATACAATCGCGTACTGAGACACGCCATAGCTTAGACTGTTCCAAAAACGACCAAAAACACCATAATATGGCATGTCGAAAAAATGACCAAAAAAGCAAGGCTATAGTATGGCAAAAATGTCAAAAAATGACATGTCTTAAAAACAGCTCAAAACAGCTTAAAAGCGCATACAATAGCCTGCCGAGACACACAATAGCATAGACTGTTACAAAAACGGCAAAAAACACCATAAAATGGCATGTTGAAAAAATGACCAAAAAAGCAAGGCTATAGTATGGCAAAAATGTCAAAAAATGACATGTCTTAAAAACAGCTCAAAACAGCTAAAAAGCGCATACAATAGCCTGCCGAGACACACAATAGTATGGACTGTTACAAAAACTGCAAAATTACCATAAAATGGCATGTTGAAAAAATGACCAAAAAAGCAAGGCTATAGTATGGCAAAAATGTCAAAAAATGACATGTCTTAAAAACAGCCGAAAACAGATTCAAGGTACATACAATCCCGTACTGAGACACGCCATAGCATAGACTGTTCCAAAAACGACCAAAAACACCATAAAATGGCATGTCGAAAAAATGAACCAAAGAGCAAGGCTATAGTATGGCAAAAATATCACAAAATGACATATCTTAAAAAGAGCCGAAAACAGCCTAAAACTGTATTAAATAGCCTGTCGAAACACACAATAGCATAGACTGTTACAAAAACGGCAAAAAACACCATAAAATGGAATGTCGAAAAAATGACCAAAAAAGCAAGGCTATAGTATGGCAAAAATGTCAAAAAATGACATGTCCCAAAAGCTGCTAAAAACAGCCTAAAACTGCATTAAATAGCCTGCCGAGACACACAATAGCATAGACTGTTACAAAAACAGCAAAAAAAACCCCCATAAAATGGCATGTTGAAAAAATGACCCAAAAAGCAAGGCTATAGTATGGCAAAAATGTCAAAAAATGACATGTCTTAAAAACAGCCGAAAACAGCTTCAAGGTACATACAATCGCGTACTGAGACACGCCATAGCTTAGACTGTTCCAAAAACGACCAAAAACACCATAATATGGCATGTCGAAAAAATGACCAAAAAAGCAAGGCTATAGTATGGCAAAAATGTCAAAAAATGACATGTCTTAAAAACAGCTCAAAACAGCTTAAAAGCGCATACAATAGCCTGCCGAGACACACAATAGCATAGACTGTTACAAAAACGGCAAAAAACACCATAAAATGGCATGTTGAAAAAATGACCAAAAAAGCAAGGCTATAGTATGGCAAAAATGTCAAAAAATGACATGTCCCAAAAGATGCTAAAAACAGCCTAAAACTGCATTAAATAGCCTGCCGAGACACACAATAGCATAGACTGTTACAAAAACGGCAAAAAAACCCCCATAAAATGGCATGTTGAAAAAATGGCCAAAAAAGCAAGGCTATAGTATGGCAAAAATGTCAAAAAATGACATGTCTTAAAAACAGCCGAAAACAGCTTCAAGGTACATACAATCGCGTACTGAGACACGCCATAGCTTAGACTGTTCCAAAAACGACCAAAAACACCATAACATGGCATGTCGAAAAAATGACCAAAAAAGCAAGGCTATAGTATGGAAAAAATGTCAAAAAATTACATGTCTTAAAAACAGCCGAAAACAGCCTAATACTGCATTAAATAGCCTGTCGAGACACACAATAGCATAGACTGTTACAAAAACGGCAAAAAACACCATGAAATGGCATGTTGAAAAAATGACCAAAAAAGCAAGGCTATAGTATGGCAAAAATGTCAAAAAATGACATGTGTTAAAAGCTGCTAAAAACACCCTAAAACTGCATTAAATAGCCTGTCGAGACACACAATAGCATAGACAGTTACAAAAACGGTCCAAAACACCATAAAATGGCATATCGAAAATATGACCAAAAAAGCAAGGCTATAGTATGGCAAAAATGTCAAAAAATGACATGTCTTAAAAACAGCTCAAAACAGCTTAAAAGCGCATACAATAGCCTGCCGAGACAAACAATAGCATAGACTGTTACAAAAACGGCAAAAAACACCATAAAATGGCATGTCGAAAAAATGACCAAAAAAGCAAGGCTATAGTATGGCAAAAATGTCAAAAAATGACATGTCTTAAAAGCTGCTAAAAACACCCTAAAACTGCATTAAATAGCCTGTCGAGACACACAATAGCATAGACTGTTACAAAAACGGCAAAAAACACCATGAAATGGCATGTTGAAAAAATGACCAAAAAAGCAAGGCTATAGTATGGCAAAAATGTCAAAAAATGACATGTGTTAAAAGCTGCTAAAAACACCCTAAAACTGCATTAAATAGCCTGTCGAGACACACAATAGTATAGACAGTTACAAAAACGGTCCAAAACACCATAAAATGGCATATCGAAAAAATGACCAAAAAAGCAAGGCTATAGTATGGCAAAAATGTCAAAAAATGACATGTCTTAAAAACAGCTCAAAACAGCTTAAAAGCGCATACAATAGCCTGCCGAGACAAACAATAGCATAGACTGTTACAAAAACGGCAAAAAACACCATAAAATGGCATGTTGAAAAAAAAGACCGAAAAAGCAAGGCTATAGTATGGCAAAAATGTCAAAAAATGACATGTCTTAAAAACAGCCGAAAACAGCCTAATACTGCATTAAATAGCCTGTCGAGACACACAATAGCATGGACTGTTACAAAAACTGCAAAATTACCATAAAATGGCATGTTGAAAAAATGACCAAAAAAGCAAGGCTATAGTATGGCAAAAATGTCAAAAAATGACATGTCTTAAAAACAGCCGAAAACAGATTCAAGGTACATACAATCCCGTACTGAGACACGCCATAGCATAGACTGTTCCAAAACGACCAAAAACACCATAAAATGGCATGTCGAAAAAATGAACCAAAGAGCAAGGCTATAGTATGGCAAAAATGTCAAAAAATGACATGTCCCAAAAGATGCTAAAAACAGCCTAAAACTGCATTAAATAGCCTGCCGAGACACACAATAGCATAGACTGTTACAAAACGGCAAAAAACCCCATAAAATGGCATGTTGAAAAAATGGCCAAAAAAGCAAGGCTATAGTATGGCAAAAATGTCAAAAAATGACATGTCTTAAAAACAGCCGAAAACAGCTTCAAGGTACATACAATCGCGTACTGAGACACGCCATAGCTTAGACTGTTCCAAAAACGACCAAAAACACCATAACATGGCATGTCGAAAAAATGACCAAAAAAGCAAGGCTATAGTATGGCAAAAATGTCAAAAAATTACATGTCTTAAAAACAGCCGAAAACAGCCTAATACTGCATTAAATAGCCTGTCAAGACACACAATAGCATAGACTGTCACAAAAACGGCAAAAAACACCATAAAATGGCATGTCGAAAAAATGACCAAAAAAGCAAGGCTATAGTATGGCAAAAATGTCAAAAAATGACATGTCTTAAAAACAGCTCAAAACAGCTTAAAAGCGCATACAATAGCCTGCCGAGACACACAATAGCATAGACTGTTACAAAAACGGCAAAAAACACCATGAAATGGCATGTTGAAAAAATGACCAAAAAAGCAAGGCTATAGTATGGCAAAAATGTCAAAAAATGACATGTGTTAAAAGCTGCTAAAAACACCCTAAAACTGCATTAAATAGCCTGTCGAGACACACAATAGCATAGACAGTTACAAAAACGGTCCAAAACACCATAAAATGGCATATCGAAAATATGACCAAAAAAGCAAGGCTATAGTATGGCAAAAATGTCAAAAAATGACATGTCTTAAAAACAGCTCAAAACAGCTTAAAAGCGCATACAATAGCCTGCCGAGACAAACAATAGCATAGACTGTTACAAAAACGGCAAAAAACACCATAATATGGCATGTTGAAAAAAATGACCCAAAAAGCAAGGCTATAGTATGGCAAAAATGTCAAAAAATGACATGTCTTAAAAACAGCTGAAAACAGCCGAAAACTGCATTAAATACCCTGTCGAGACACACAATAGCATAGACTGTTACAAAAACGGCAAAAAACACCATAAAATGGCATGTTGAAAAAATGACCAAAAAGCAAGGCTATAGTATGGCAAAAATGTCAAAAAATGACATCTCTTAAAAACAGCCGAAAACAGATTCAAGGTACATACAATCCCGTACTGAGACACGCCATAGCATAGACTGTTCCAAAAACGACAAAAAACACCATAAAATGGCATGTCGAAAAAATGAACCAAAGAGCAAGGCTATAGTATGGCAAAAATGTCAAAAAATGACATGTCCCAAAAGATGCTAAAAACAGCCTAAAACTGCATTAAATAGCCTGCCGAGACACACAATAGCATAGACTGTTACAAAAACGGCAAAAAAAACCCCATAAAATGGCATGTTGAAAAAATGGCCAAAAAAGCAAGGCTATAGTATGGCAAAAATGTCAAAAAATGACATGTCTTAAAAACAGCCGAAAACAGCTTCAAGGTACATACAATCACAGATTGAGACACGCCATAGCTTAGACTGTTCCAAAAACGACCAAAAACACCATAACATGGCATGTCGAAAAAATGACCAAAAAAGCAAGGCTATAGTATGGCAAAAATGTCAAAAAATTACATGTCTTAAAAACAGCCGAAAACAGCCTAATACTGCATTAAATAGCCTGTCGAGACACACAATAGCATAGACTGTTACAAAAACGGCAAAAAACACCATGAAATGGCATGTTGAAAAAATGACCAAAAAAGCAAGGCTATAGTATGGCAAAAATGTCAAAAAATGACATGTGTTAAAAGCTGCTAAAAACACCCTAAAACTGCATTAAATAGCCTGTCGAGACACACAATAGCATAGACAGTTACAAGAACGGCAAAAAACACCATGAAATGGCATGTTGAAAAAATGACCAAAAAAGCAAGGCTATAGTATGGCAAAAATGTCAAAAAATGACATGTCTTAAAAGCTGCTAAAAACACCCTAAAACTGCATTAAATAGCCTGTCGAGACACACAATAGCATAGACAGTTACAAAAACGGTCCAAAACACCATAAAATGGCATATCGAAAATATGACCAAAAAAGCAAGGCTATAGTATGGCAAAAATGTCAAAAAATGACATGTCTTAAAAACAGCTCAAAACAGCTTAAAAGCGCATACAATAGCCTGCCGAGACACACAATAGCATGGACTGTTACAAAAACTGCAAAATTACCATAAAATGGCATGTTGAAAAAATGACCAAAAAAGCAAGGCTATAGTATGGCAAAAATGTCAAAAAATGACATGTCTTAAAAACAGCCGAAAACAGATTCAAGGTACATACAATCCCGTACTGAGACACGCCATAGCATAGACTGTTCCAAAAACGACCAAAAACACCATAAAATGGCATGTCGAAAAAATGAACCAAAGAGCAAGGCTATAGTATGGCAAAAATGTCAAAAAATGACATGTCTTAAAAACAGCCGAAAACAGCTTAAAACCGCATATAATAGCCTGCCAAGACACACAATAGCATAGACTGTTACAAAAACGGCAAAAAACACCATAAAATGGCATGTCGAAAAAATGACCAAAAAAAGCAAGGCTATAGTATGGCAAAAATGTCAAAAAATGACATGTCACAAAAGCTGATAAAAACACCCTAAAACTGCATTAAATAGCCTGTCGAGACACACAATAGCATAGACTGTTACAAAAACGGCAAAAAACACCATAAAATGGCATGTTGAAAAAATGACCAAAAAGCAAGGCTATAGTATGGCAAAAATGTCAAAAAATGACATCTCTTAAAAACAGCCGAAAACAGCCTAAAACTGCATTAAATAGCCTGTCAAGACACACAATAGCATAGACTGTCACAAAAACGGCCAAAAACACCATAAAATGGCATGTCGAAAAAATGACCAAAAAAAGCAAGGCTATAGTATGGCAAAAATGTCAAAAAATGACATGTCTTAAAAACAGCTCAAAACAGCTTAAAAGCGCATACAATAGCCTGCCGAGACACACAATAGCATAGACTGTTAAAAAAACTGCAAAAAACACCATGAAATAGAATGTTGAAAAAATGACCAAAAAAGCAAGGCTATAGTATGGCAAAAATGTCAAAAAATGACATGTCTTAAAAACAGCCGAAAAAAGCTTAAAACTACATACAATGACGTACTGAGACACGCCATAGCATAGACTGTTCCAAAAACGACCAAAAACACCATAAAATGGCATGTCAAAAAAATGAACCAAAAAGCAAGGCTATAGTATGGCAAACATGTCAAAAAATGACATGTCTTAAAAGCAGCCGAAAACAGCTGAAAACCGCATACAATAGTATACTGAGACACCCCATAGCATAGATTGTTAAAAAACAGCCAAAAAACACCATAATATGGCATGTTGAAAAAAATGACCAAAAAAGCAAGGCTATAGTATGGCAAAAATGTCAAAAAATGACATGTCCCAAAAGCTGCTAAAAACAGCTTAAAACTGCATTAAATAGCCTGCCGAGACACACAATAGCATAGACTGTTACAAAAACGGCCAAAAACACCATAAAATGGTATGTCGAAAAAATGACCAAAAAAGCAAGGCTATAGTATGGCAAAAATGTCAAAAAATGACATGTCTTAAAAACAGCTGAGAAACACTTCAAATAGCATCCCAAGACATGTCATAGCATAGAATTCTGCAAAAACGGCTTATATCCCAAAAACTGCTGAAAACTGCATAAAATAGCGTGTTGAGATATCGCATGGCATACCACCGTGATATGGTATGTCAGAAAAAAAAAGACCCAAAAAGCAAGGCTTAAGTATGGCAAAAAATTCAAAATATGATATGTCCCAAAAACTGCTGAAAACCACATTACCATAGTAACGCTAAAAAGTCCCATAAACAGCTGACACCAGCATAAAATAGCATGCTGTGACATGCCATAGCATAGAAGGCTGTAAAAACAGCCAAAAACACCCTAATATTGCACGCAGAAAATAACACCAAAAAATGGCATATTATAGTGTTATAAAGGATGTCAAAATATGACTCACATCATACTATGCCTTATTCCTGTTTTTCCAACATGCTTTACTATGACTTTTTTTTTTTACTATAGTATGGCTTTTTTTCAACAGTTTTATCAACATGCTATGCTGTGAATATTTTGAGATATGATAACATAACTTTGTCAACAGTTCTTTTGATATGGAATTATATGACTATCAAAACTACTATACAATGGCTTTATAAACAGTTGTTTAAACCTGGTATACTACTACTTTTTCAAATGTTTTTGACATGCTATACCATGTCATTTTTTCATGTAGTATACTATGACTTTTTAAAAAGTGTTTTAGACATGACTGTTATGACGTTTTTCTATATGCAATAATATTACCATAGTTCGACATACATAACTGACATGACTTCAAAGTTTTATCAAGGTGCTGTTCTGTGACTTTTTCAAAAGTTCCTTTTCAGCGTGCTATGCTATGAAACTTTTTTAACATACCATACTGAAACTTTTTCAGCAGTTTTTCCCCATGCTCTTCTGTTTTCTATTTCGAGATGCTGTACTATGACCTCTTTTGGCATACCATACTATGATTTAACAGTTTTTTCGACATGGTATACTATGACATCTACAGTCTTTTGAATTTTCCAACATTCTTTTGACATGCTAAATCATAACTTTATTCCACATACTACACAAAGACTTTTCAGCAGTATTTTCTACATAGTCTAATATGCAGCACTGTGACTTTTTCAACAGATTTGTTGATAACTCTAATGATAACAACAACAATAATAATAATAATAATACATCGGACTTGCATAGCGCTTTGCTATACTTGTACATTTTAACATTTTTTTTTAAAAATGCAATAATATGGCTTTTTTCAATACACTATACTATGATGTTTTCAGCAGGGTTTTTTTTCGAAATGCTAGAATACGATTTTTATGACATGCTATACAATTACTTTTTCAGCAGTACTTTCTAAAGGATATGACTTTTGAAATACATTTTTACATGCTATACTGTTACGTTTTTTGACATATCATACCATGTTTTCAGTAGTTCTTTCGACATGCTATACTATGACTTTTCAACAGTTTTCGTGACATGCTATAATATGTTTTTATCAACATACTGTACCATGACATTTCAAGCAGTTTTTTCAACATGATTTGATATAACTAACTTAAACTTTTTGGGGGATAGTACACTATGACATTTTTCCACACACATACACACACATGCACAAGCATACATGCATATAAAACAGAGTTCTGACCTTGACCAGAGATCGCAGCTGATCCTCAGCCATCCGCCTGGCAGTGGAACGTGGGATGTCACTGGAGATCTTCACCTCCTGCATGGCTTGGATATAATAGCGAAAGTTGGTGCGTGTGGTGGACTGGGCTGGGCTGATGTCCACTACCACCAGCCTTTCCACTAAATCAGACTACAAACAGAGGCAGACAGATTGGGATTAACAGACGAGGAAAGAGATGTCATTTGGAAAAAAAAGCATTGACAAAACAGAAACAGGACATCAAGGTGCGGCTTTAGGAGCGGGTGTGATTATCAAATTCAGAGAGGACAGGAATGTACAGTCAAAAAGGTCAGGTGACATCCTGCAAAAGTACTGCAGCTCCACCATTAATTCATGGTAACATTTTCTGCTGCTAACCTGTGTCAGGGCGGTCGTCATGGCTGTTTTCCCTCCCATGCTGTGGCCAATAAGGATGCACTTCTCAATGCGCAGCTTTGCGAGGAGATGTTTCAAATCATCGGCCATCGCTTCATAGGTCAGCTCTGGGCTGTGGGGGCTGTTGCCATGGTTACGGGCATCTACAGTCAGCACCTAACTGGACAAAGGACAGTTAGGATACTTGAAATGGTGGGGGGGGCGGGGGACAAAAACACTTTTATGTTGGCTGCATGGGGTTTTTTTGGCCCCAGCTCAGGAAGGTGGCAGCACAAACAAAGACTGTTTTGTGCACATGAGGTGATGAGTTTCTTTAAGCAAGCCAAAGAGCAGATTATCTCTCAGTATTTATTACAACAGCACAGACTTCTTGGATGTTGTATCAATGCCTGGAAGCACACTGGTTGATTGTGCGTTCCCATGTCTGCTTTTGTAAAAGTACCAGTGTCAGGCTGCTGGGAACAGACACAAACACATAGCAGTGAATTGTTTTCTTCGTAACAGCAGACAGGTGTGATGTCTTCATCGCTGCATTACCTTTCGGCCTGTGCGCTGCACCAGGGACTTAGCTATTGAGTGGAAGTTAGATTTGCTGCCAAAAAGGCCGTGAAGAAACACCAGGGGAGTGCTCTCTCCCTTCCCATCGAAGACATCATAGGTCAAGTTGACTGGGCTGAGGAAAAAAACATTCATAAGTTAGAATCTGCTAGTGAGACTTATGTTACAATGACAGCAACAGTAATAAATCTCATAAATAAAACTCTGCAGACTGATTAAACTGCCAGAGAGTGGAATTGATGACTGAGTTGCTTCAAATCAGTGAAAAAGAAAATGCAGGGACTCTTGCTTTCCTGTTTTCACCCCTTCAAATAGGATATCAGGGGAAATTATTCAGAGGATAATAAGGTAGTGGCAGCATTGTTGAATGATTTGTGACTTATTTAGGTGAAAATGATTTCCTTCCACCTACTGGTACATTTGGTAACCATGTAGAGAGACATTGTTTTTTAAAATGTTTTAGTAATCTTTCACATAAAAACAAAACATTTGATTTATTGTTTATCATTATATGAATGTGTGAAATTAGAAAAGACTTTTCAGGAGCAGTGTCTAAGATTTAGTGACATCTAGCAGCAAAGATTGCATATTGCAACCAGCTAAAAAATTCCCATGTGCCAAGCGTTAACTTCAGGTTAGGATTTCTTTATTTCTGAGAAGGTTTTTACCAGCCATTATCCACAAAGGTCTCTTCCTCTGCAAAAAAATGGCAGTGCTTATATTTGTTTTTATTAATAATAACAATGTTAGATTCTTGTGTGTTTAGAAATTCAGTCTGTAATATGTGGAAAAATTGTGAAAAGTTCTCATCACAAAGTCTCTGAGCCTAAGGTGACACATTTATATGCCTTTTGTTGTTCAATCAGGAGCCCAAAACCCCAAAACAATCAATTTGCAATTTAAAGACAGAAAACACCATAAAATATTCACATTTGAGAAACTCCAAACACTTGGCCTATTACTTGATATATGACTATGATTATTATTTTGCTCTCAACATTGTATTTTTTGTCAATTAGCAGATAGATCAACTAATCATCAAAACAGCAAATATTATCACGATTTTAAGGCCCATATTGTGTTTGTGTTGTACTGTGTTACAGGCTAAACTATCTGTGTATCCAGTCTCTCCAAAAACTCAACATTGTACTCTTTACAGATCCAGAACTAGCTATTAATATATGACTTCATTAGCTACACTCCTAGTACACCAAGATAAATATAAAGCTCCGCAATTTATCTCACTTTCATACTAAGAGGTGTTTTTATGTTTTTCTAACCCAGAGCAGTGTGACATTCATAGATATAGGATTTATCAAAGGGGGTGTGGTATTAGACAGCATTCATTTTAGCTAGGCTTATCTAATGGTCCGGTGGCTTGGCGTATATGTAGCAGGGCATACCATACAGTAAATATACATATATAATAATTATCGTTCAATTTAGTTATATTACCAAATAAGATAGAGGGACAGAGAGTCTATAACTAAAATCCTGTGTGATAATAGCTCAAGTGCGGGTCAAACCTCTTGCTAACCAGACGTCTGAATGTCATTTATGTAAACCGTGTGAAGTAAACAGTCGACTAAGATACAAAGACACGACATGGTGAGATGTACCAACGATTGAATGACTGGCTTTTTAAAAGGGCAACATTTAGCCGTCATGTCCACCCAGCGCCACCACACCACAGCTCAGGCAGACAGAGAGGGCATCAGTTAGCCGGGGAGCTAGTAGGGATACCTGGATGAGCAGGCTGTCCGGACCATGGGAGCCACCCCGCTAACATCCTGCTGTCCGGGGAATAAACGACATAACGGCCGGCTGCTCAGCAGTCCTCTCTGGATAACGCGACACAAAGCACTCATGGCAGCATATGCTCCCTGACCGGGCAGTGGACAAACAGCATGTGCGTGTAAAGACGGCCACAGTGACAGCAGGGACTCGGCGAGTGAGCACGCACGAAGCACCGGAGGTTGAGATTGAAGGAACTTCTGTCAACAGCTGAGCCGCTGCGTCATGACGCACGCACGTACAGGGACTGCATGTTCCTTTCCCTGAGTTCAGTCTCTCAGGCTGCGTAAACAATGACCTTGGCTGCGGTCGAAAAGTTCAAATAATTTTCTTTACTAACCACTTTTTCCTTAACCTCCAGAGAAAACGTCACGAGGTCGAGGGAGGTTGTGAAGGAGAATTCATAAGGACCTAGGAAAAGACGATCGCGGTGTTTAGAGAATCCGACTGTACTTCTCCTCGCCTCTGTGATGATGCGACGGCTAATGTTATTGACGTGATGACGTACTGTGATGAAACTACAATGTTCACATGATGGACTACAAAAAACACATCCTCACTGGATTGGTTTTTATGCAGCAAAAAGGTTTTTTTAATCGTAATTGTTTTATTTGTGTTTTCTTTAAAAAAAAAAAATTTGCTGCCTTCTTCAAGCCCTTTGTAATGTGGATCTTAAAAAGTGTGCCATAAACTCTGAGTATTAATATTGTGATCATGACTCTAATTATTGTTATTATCAATACTATGAATATTATCATCGTTATTATCTTAATCAGGCCTACTTCGCCCCGTGCCTACTCGTCACGTTGTTTAATGCCAGGATTAAAGCTTAAAAGAGGACAACCTGGTGAAAAATATTACATCATTACCAAAGTGGGAATTAGAATAAAGAGGAATATAGGCTGCCAGTCACACAAGTGAAATATAACGTTGTGACACGAGATGGTTGCTCACACTCACCCTCCTTTCCCCTCATATTTCATGAATCCTTATACGACTTCAAAGCTCTGTTAGAGAACAGTTAATAGTAAATTTTAAATATGCAGAAAACATGATTAAAAAAAATAACAAGAGAATATAAGAAGCAATAACAAATTTTGATAACTATAGGCCTATAGCCTAAATTTAGGGCAAAGATCCGATTATAAGCCTGTGTATATAAAAACTTAATAAGCAGCACACAGCTCAGTAAACAGCTCCATGTTGATGTGAAGAGGTATTGGACCGCAGCCACTTGTGTTGAGCAGCTTGTCTATTTTAAAGCAGAAATACAAATTTGGCTTTGCCTGAGGGCCGCTTTAGTAAAATGACAGGTCGCCAGGGGACACTTAATAAACCAACATTAATATATTCATCAGTAAAAAATTAATAGACAAGGCAAATCCAGTCTCAGGAGACCTTCACAGGTCTGGTGTCAACAGGGACGTTTCTAGAATTTGACGACATTCGAGACCCAGCCCAGCCCCCCCGAAACCTTTAGCATTAGCATAGGCTACATGATGTATGCTGTTGGTTCTAGGATGGAAATTATATGACACATACTGGTTTATAACACCGCAAACAGATACATCATTAGAGGCCCTTGCTGATATATCAAATATTGATTTATTTCCAAATAGGAATTTTTGTTTGCATGCTGGAATTTCTGACATATTTTGATGTAAAATTGGTTTTTAATGATGTACTGTTAACTGCACCTCCCCTCCCTCTGGGGTGCACAATGAATCGTTGTTGTTGTTTACCTTTCCAAAGATGAAATTGTTTCTGATGGTTAGAGCCGATGTCTGATAAATATTATTACTGGTGGCCTGTGTTCGGCAAATTGATATGTTTGATGAATTAAGGGTTTTTTTGTGAAGTCTGCTGATGGGTTCAACAAGAGATTACTGGTTATTTTATGTATTTTAAGTCTGTATCGAGCATCCAAAGCTTTATCTTGCTGTTTTGTTGTCATTGCTGTTGTTTGTTTAATGATTGTTCTGGGGTTTTTTTTCATACTGTATGTGTTGTTGTTGTTGTTTGTGGTTGTGATGGACTCTAACTGATATTGTTGTTACTGATGTTATGTTTTATGTATTGTGTCCCCTATTGTTTATGAATATAAAAAAGATAATTTAAAAAATCCAGCCCCACACAGGTCTGGTGTATACAGGGGCGTTTCTAAAATTTTAGGATATTTGGGGCTCAGCCCAGCCCCCAAAACAATCCCCAGCAGTATAACCTATTTAGGATTTTAAAATGCTGTGTCTTTGATTTTTGTCGCCCCCATTTTTGACAACATTACCCAAAACTTAAAACAAACACATTGACTTTTTTGATCCATTAGGTGGCGCCACAGTGGCACGATGTAGACTTCTCACCCACACAACAAAATGATTTCCTTACTGCGCAGAATAAATAGAGCTGCTAACGCAGTGAGAACAGCTGGTGAGACATTATCAGGTCATTCTTTGTCTTATAGAGGACAAACAAGTCTGTGTGGATCAAACCCTTGATTGTTTCGATGCGCGGATATCCCCCTTATCAGGCTTCTCTGGTTTTTGGAGAAATATAAATGTTTGGGACCATTGTGACATTGCATATTGTTTTTCCACTGCAAAACATACATGTTTAACGTGTTTTGTATGTTATTATTTTTGTTCTGTTTTCTTGTATTGTCCTTGTGTGTGGGGCTCCTGCCATAAACAGGAACATAAAAACAACCCATCAGTTGATGACGGGCTTAGAGAACCTGGCCTCCCTTGGTGGGACTCCAGACATTCATTGCTATGGGAGACATGTCTGTTGGGATAAAGCATGCTGGGAACTGTCACCATAGTAATGGCATGAGGCCGGGAAGAGGAAACAAGAACGACCCAACCAAGAGAAGAATAGGAAGATGGTGGCTGAGGAAGCATTTTTTATTCTATCCAACCTTGTGTCTCAACAGAGGTTCTCCTCAAACCAAATATTAAATGATGACAGCAAGATGTTTACTGAACTGAGTTTTTTCCTCCGTCTCAAGTGATGCAATTATTTAAAATGCTGCCTTTACTTCAAGATATTTCGAATGATATTGTATGAGCAGAATGCTGGAAAATTGCACCAAGATAGCAGATTCAGTGTTTATTCACACAGCAAAAAAAAAACAAAAAAACAACATTGTAAGATACAGACAATACACATCAAACTTAAAAAAAGAAATGGATGCCGGTGGAAAGATGAGGCTAATTGGTTTAAAAAATCTAAATAATAATCTGAAATGTTACAAACATTTGGTCAATAAATAAAACAAACAAGGATTAAAAGACTGTTTTGAATGTGGAACTAAATCTGTGTCAGTAAAGACCGAGGAGGTCAGTGACAGTTTTAAAGTTAAGGCTGTTTTTTCATTTGAGTTGGAAAATAAACAGATTTTGCTGACCTGGCAGCCCTGAGTAAATACTGTGGTTCAACGTCTTCACTGTGTAATGAAGCTGAGTGTCCAGACAGTAAACGTCAGCTTGTCTTCATGCTACACAGAGCATGTCCCTGTCTTTGTTCTCAGCCCGCTCTTTTCCAAGTGCCTGCAAATGCGCACAGCATGCAGTCATGAAGTCAGTGATGTTTTTTTTCTTTTAGTTTTAAACTATAAGAGAAACATCTGAAATGATGAAACATCTTATTCTATTAAGAGTATATGGAAAGTATTTTCTATGCTTGACCACTTAAAAATGAAGGATTAAAGTTTTTGGCAAACTTACTGCTCTTCCCACATGTTGTCTATTATGAAACTTTTTTTTTATAGAGAGAGAAACCATTTTTCTTATAGAGAGTGATTCGTTAAAGCAATGGTGCATATATTGTTGACCTGCTTAAACTGTCCCACATACTGCATGCATCATGTAATTTTTAATTCTAATTTGATTTATTAGGTCTTTATTGGACATGGGCAATATTCATTGATTAACTTAACAAAAAAAAAAGAACAAAAGGCTATTTTTCATCTCTTTACTGAGTCAGATGTTAAAATGGCATCCTAATAATAGAACAAAATGACATATCTAAATAAATCTACATCTATAACATAATATACCGTCCATGCACAAGACAGTATGGCATCACAAAGGCAAAGAAAAACATGCAAGAGAAGCAACAGAGAGGCATAACGTGGGAACATTTATTTAATGACCAGTGTAGGCCTACCTATTTAATTTTATTGTTTATTTTTGCAGGGGATTACGCCCAGTTACAAGCAATTGCACCAGAGTTAGCTAGTTGCTCATCTGTATGTGTTTTCCCTGGAAAGCTAAAAAAAACAAGAACAAACAAAAAAACCCAAACAAAAGCAAGTAGCTGACATGACCAAAAATAGGTCAATACATAAAAATCCATGAGTATAAAATTTGTATGATTGACAAGCTACGTTAACACAAAATGGATTATGACCCTTTAAATCATAATTCGGGTTTCAGTTGAAGATGGCTGCAAAACTGTCCGATCAACCAAAATGTTGTTTGCCTTCAGTGCCGTTGTGTATTAACTTACATCGTCCCACAAATGTTCAGAATCTTTTAGCTCAAAGTGAAGATTACAGAAGTTGAAAAAGTTGCTTAAAAATAATAGCACAACATTTAGCCTAAGCCTAACCCACAAGTTGTATCTAATTTAATGCAGAACAGGAATCAAATTTCTGCTTATTCACAAAACCAGCATTTTTCACTTCTGCTTCACAGATACTTCTGCTTTCACATGTGGACTGCAACAATTTCCCTGTCAGTCACCTCTATGAACCTTTGCCCCCCTTATATCTTTTCATTTATAAGGAATGTAGCAACAAATTACAAATCCATCCACATTTATAAGTGAAAGGCACTTTTTCTTTATATTCTTCGCCATTTTTGTAGTCACATTATTTGTATTTTGTCTTTAAAAAAGAAAAATATACAAAGAAAAGTCAGACACTTTCCTGGAAAGCTCTTTCTCAGGCAGGATTTGATACCAGTGAAATGATATTAAAACAGAGACGGGTATTTATCAGCAAGCATTTATTGTTTATTCTCCTCATGACATAAATGATGATACTAAAATATTTCTGTCCAATTAGTCGCTATTTTGGTCTTTCACAACAGCTCCAATTTATCTGAGTTTACAGATATAAATAGTTAGACGACTCATTAGGTCATAAAAGACAGCTCAAAGCTCCCTGATAAGAGCTGCAGGATTTTCAGGATACTCTGTGAGAGAAGAGGAATGTTCTGATTTCAGGAAAAACACTCAGGAGTCAGAAAACAGGAGTCAGTGCACAACAGCCGCATCTTAAAGGTGAGGGGGGAAGCTATACTAGAGTCCATGTTGTCAACATCTTACAACTACCACCAAAACAACAGCAGGGCATCACTGCAGAGACTTTCCAAATCATTTGTTATCTGTGGAGGCTTAGGTCATGTTTAGGTTTTTGGCTCTGGCGCTGGAATATAACTGATATCCAGTGAGTTCCTGTAAGGTGGAAACTCTAATTTAGAATTTTTTAAGGAATTACTAAAACTCCTCCTCCCAAACCACCAGAGATCCATATCTTCTTACACAGGCATGCACAACATAGAGGGTTTTTTCTAACACAAAAGTAATACGATATGTAACAGATGAATAGGTAGATTGTGTTTACTTTGCTCACTTTAATATCTTATTTATTCATTTAATGTTGTGCATGTTGTGTGGTAGTATTGCCTAATCACATCTAACCCGCAAAATGACCATTTCTATAGCAAATACTCACTGTGTGTTACCTTGAATTTGTAATTCCTCCACAGTGAACGAAGAATCCAAAAAAGGCAAACATTCTTCATGAATTGATGTAAACAGCAGCTAAACTTTATCAACGGCTTAATGTTATCAAACATCCGTTGAAAAACTCTCACACAACCAGTGCAGTATAATTCAAGTCTCCTTTATCCAGTTGTATGCGCAGTACTTCTCAAACAGATTTCGCTAACATTGCCATTAAAAACACATCAGCACAAGCAGTCTAATGCAAGGACGAGGAGCGGGCCTGTTTGAACTCAGCACAGTTTTAGACTCTAATGTTTTAATGCAAATGCAGGTGTTTGTGAAGTACTGAGCATAACACTGGATAAAGGAGACTTGGATTATACCGCACAAGTTGTTGACTAAATGTTTGCCTTTTTTTGGATTCTTCATTCACTGAGGAGGCATGCGAGAAAAAAAAGAGTTTTCTTGAATTCAAAGTAACATGCAGTGAGAAATTGATGGTCATTTTGCAGGTAAGGTATTCTATAAGCTTTTTAATGGATGATTACATCTAAAATACAGCATATTTGTAGATACATGCCAAAAGAAAGTGTTTGCAACAGACAGCTCATCTGCTTTACACAACTTTACTGTCCATCAGTCAGTGAGGTTAAAAAATCTGTGATAACCTGAGCTCTGAGTCTCTATCAGGTGCTTGTTGGACTTTGCTGTTCTGTCATCATCTTGTTTGTGAGACATCTGCTACCTGTCAACCTCACGTGTTCCTGCTGGAAAGAGAAGTTGACATTCAAATGTTCTTACTTCAGATCCCAAAAGTACACTGGCCTTTATTCTCTTCTCATGGCATTGTTTTGACCTTTCCTTTGTCTCTCAACTCTAGTTCTCATTTTGTTCACTTCAGTTCAACATAGCTAATAAACTTCACATTGAGAGTCTATCAATAATAATGTTTTAAGTGGTTTATTTCCTGATCTTTATTCATACTTAATCATTTTATTGAATTGATAAGCTCATTAAAGATACCCCGTAGTTTTTTTGTATTGCATACCAACATGGGCATGCAAATAAAATGAATAACATGGTGAATTGAGCTAACTCATTAGCACTGATATGCTATACCATATAATGAAATGGAATGTAACAATACATAGATGTGGATTCAGTTAAGCAATATCAACGCAATGCCTGTGCGCATTGCATGTGGACGCATACACTACCACCCTGCCCCTCACCAGGGTATGATAACATCGCCACCGGTTCTGTCTGACTGTGTTGTCATCTGACGCTACCCCGTGTGTTGCATGTGGACGCAGAAGGTTGTACGCTGTACGCTGAAAGAACTGACAGAGCTGCACTATTTGACGAGTTTGGAATGAGAACGGTTTGAACCATAACACTGTGGGTACCGCTCAAGTGTAATTTCTGGACACTCACAAACGCCTTGTCAAGTTATGCATGCTACATTGTGTCTTTTCAAAATAATCTCCAGTTTTCACAGGCAATGTACATTTTCTGCCTGCTAAATGCATGCAGTATGTAGGTGTCAGGAACTGAAAACTAGTTAAAAACTTTGTTTTTAGGTCTATTCTCTTGGGTTTAGGCAACAAAAGCATGTGGTTGGGTTTAGAAAAAAAAACATGAAATGAGCAAGACATGAGAGCAAATAGTTTATATGCTACACATACTAGTACACTACATTGTTATTAAATACCTCGATTGACTTTTGGTTTCACTAATGACTAGCAGGTTCCTGGGTTAAAGTCTTTATACTATAGCAGTTGCTCAAAGCATCAAAACATGCCACCACCAGGTCCGTCTCCTACCCTTTGATAAAGGGTGACTCTGTGCGTTGGTGTTTGACGCTAAGGGCCACTAACCAAGTGTTGGTATTTAAGGAGTTTGGTTGGAATCGTCCAAAAAATCTTTAACATCTCATATTATTATAAAACTCGTTATTTCCATCTTTACTTTTTCAAACTACTTTGAAAAGTGCCCATCCCAGTTTCCCAAAGTGTTTTGTTTGACTAATAGTCCAACGGTTTTTAAACAATTAAAGAAAACAGAAAGAAGTAAAACCTTCATTAAAATAATGTTTGCAATTAATGCTTGATTAATGGCATAAACCAGTTATCACAGCTGATTTTAGATCACCTCATTGTTTCAGCACAACATTAATAACCTGCTATGATTTGTGGCTTTGTTGTGTTACGGAAACTATTTGCATCACTGTCTTCTCTATTATACACTTCTGCCAGCGTAATTGTTTTGTGTCAGCACACACTGATGAATACAGAGATAAAGCCTTTATTAGAGGAACTGAAAACTAAAACCTCATATGAAACACTGTCTGTGTAAATAAGGACCAACTACACTAGTCAAGACAAGAACACTGAAAGGACAATGACTGTATTTTTAATATCAAAAGGTCAGCATATTTCTATGCTGAATTCCATTTGCTGATCCACCTCGTCATTGTCCTTTGAGATTGCAGGTGTACAGCAGTGTGGCAGGGGTGTTACAAGGCTGATGAAGTACCTTTGGTTCTATTTTCTACAGATAAGGCTGTAAAATGATAAGTCAGTGGTTCAAACCCCTCATGGGACCCTGCAACACTTCTTGACTCAGTATCAGCATGGATAATATCGATATTGATACTGATTAGTCAGTCCAGTGTCTTTTAGCACGTTGTACTTTACCCAACAGATACACAACAACATGATGCTTTAATTAATTATTTGCAACATTTATTTATTATTTTAATTTAGAAATAATGTGCAAAAATTCATTGATATTATAGCGGTACATTAGAAGTGGAACAAGGAACTCATTTAGTAAAGAAACTGTTAACGGTCACAGGGGTAGATTTTGGGAGAAATACAGGTTACCCGTCCGTCTCAATATTCAAGTGTTCAAGTGCTGAAAAGGTCTGTTTTCTTCTGTTCCTCTCCGTGTCTCTTGCCTTTAAGGCTGATTTAGTCCTTTTGCCTGTTTATATAGCTCACAGGCAAACATCCTTGGCAGGTGTGTGGCAGCCCAAAGAAGCCCACAGCACCTGCCACCCCTAGCGTTATTAAGCTCTGGCTAAACTGAGAGATGGATTTAACTCTATAACACTGGCAAAACAAAGACACCCAACTCCCAAAGCCAAACCCGACTTTCAGCTTTTTGAATTATTTGATTTAGACTGATCCTTGTTTGTTTTAGTAGCACATGCTTTGTGATGTGCCTGCTGCGATCTTATAGCACTCTACAAAGGGTTAAGCCATCTTTCTCGAGGAAAGAGGGAGACAAAAAAACCAACATCATTCTTTAAATGACTTTTATTAAAATGTTCAAACATCTGAAGTTCCAGCACTACTGTAAAACATTTGACAAAGCATTTTATGTCATAAATCAGCTCTTTTAACAATGTTTGAGTAACAATAAAGTAACAAAGTTTTTAACACAAAATCTATCTAAAATATTTAAAGGAGATGAAGATGAATTTGTAAGATTTTTCATTTGACCACACAAAACACATCCTGCTGATGTGGAAACAAACATCCTACAACAGCCTGTTCCCTCAGGCTGTGTTTTACACACACACACACACACACACACACACACACACACACACACACACACACACACACACACACACACTCTAAAGAGGTCCTTAATTTTTTTTTTTTTGTTTGACCCACAGAGGATAGTACAGACTGTTGCTTGACAGAAATAAAAGATACAAAAAATAAAAAATAAAAACACAATACAAATCTATCTGAAACATAGACACACAATAGAGTTTATAGTACAAATACAATTTATTACAGAAATATAAAATAAACTCACACATATGGACACATAAAAATGTTTGCGTGGCAACTGAAACAGTCTTTTCTATGACCTCAAACAGTGAAACTGTGAGAAAGAAGTTGTTTTTACCTGGGGTCGTATCATGGAGCCATCTTTAGTTTCAGTCTCGGCAGAAACTCTCCTAGGCAAATATTACATGCAAAACACACACACACACACACACACACACACACGCAAAACCAAATCCATGTAAAATGAGAGCTGGCTTTTCCTTGTCATTGTCAGTGACACACAGCATTTTAACTGAAAGCTTCAGTGAAACACGACACCAGCAGTCCAACAGCTAATGATAGAGCCACACACACACACACACACACACATGCACACACACAAGAGGCAGGTGTTTTTTAGATTCAAATAATGCTACAGACGTTAGGGTATAAATACAAAAAGGTCTCAAAGAGACGTGGTTTGACATTTCAAAATTTATGTTTTTCTTAAAAACAGGCTCTAATGTTCATATAATGGAAACAGGAGCATCTTTAAAAACGCACCTGCTGGATTACAGCAGAGCAAGGACCTTTAAATGACATAATAATGAACATGTCAGCCAAAAGCAAAACAGAAAAGTCAATATTTGTACACACATCTTCATCTCGGAGTCTTGTTGTGGGGTTCACCCTGTGGTTTCAGACAGCAAAATACAACACAGACACACAAAAACACTCATGTGCAACAGACATTTCCATTGTACCCTATTTTCCAAATGTCGGACACTTCTGTTCAGACATAGTCTTTCCTGTCGTATCCTCCGCCTGCACTGGTGCTGCGTGGGGCGGAGTAGGCCATCCGGGGCGGCTTGTACTTCTGCTCTTTCGGCGGGCAGCTGGTGCACAGCATCGCCCCACCAATCAGGAGCAGGGCCGCCGCTGCCCAGCCGATGTAGAGCGATGCCCCCAGCTCCCTCCTCTGCCCGCTGGTAAGAAGGGGATTGTAGAAATCACGGATGACGACGCTGGCTGTCCAAGAGACGGGGATGAGAACCAAAAGGCCACCAAGGATGAAGAAGATTCCAGCGATGATCATCACTTTGGCTTTGGACGCCTCGTCGTCAATGCAGTTGGTACACTTGGCACCGACGATGGAGATCATGACTCCCAGCACCCCAAGAATGATGGCGATGATCATCATCGCTCTGGAGGCTTGCAGCTCCTGAGGCAAGGCCAGCAACGAGTCGTATACCTTGCACTGCATCTGGCCGGTGCTCTGGGTGACACAGTTCATCCATAAACCTTCCCAGATGGTCTGAGCAGTTACAATGTTGGCTCCGATGAAGGCCGACACCCTCCACATCGGCAGGGCGCATGTTACAATTGCAATAATAAAACCAATGACTCCAAGGGCAATGCCCACGATCTCCATGCCCATCGACATGGCTGACCCTTTGTGTAATGACAAGAGCAAGCCTTTCAGATCGCAGTAAAGATCTTCCTCTGCTGTTCAGGCGCTCTTGAAAAGTGTGACCACCTGAAAGAGGGTGTGATGTCGCTATGAGATGCTGCCACGGAAACATGTGGTCCTTTATACCTCAGGGGAGCGAGGAGGAGTCCCCTGGTGATGATGTCAACAGGAGGCTGTCTTCACTAAAACACCACCTGTGCACATATAGTGGAGGAGGGGAGCTGGAGGCACCGCGGGTGAGGAGGGATGTGATGGCGGGAGGGTGTGGCTGTGGTTGGTGGGGGTTGGTCGCTGGTAAAATGGTTGTTTTCTTGAGAAAAGGGAAGTTTTGTTAAAAACAGTCAAAAAACAACAAGCATAGTTCGTTAAATCTAAATACTGACTTACATACATACAGCATTTAACTACGATGGAGAGCAGAGAGGGAGCTTCAGCCTCAGGATACTTAGAGAGCTTGTTGTGAGTAAGCATGGAAACGTAAACACACACACACACACACACACACACACACACACACACACACACACACAGATGCAAACACACTCTCGGGCTATAAGCAGGCTCTGATACTGTTGATCTATTGTTGCTTCCTGGTTCCAGTTGTGTGAGTTTCTCAAACAGTCAAGATTCGGTGTTAGGAAAACAATCCTAAAAAGCTCAGCTGGAAACCGGAATAACTGCACCCAGAGCAATTCTCAGACACCTTTAGCATACAGACAGCATGATCTTCTCAGTATCGGTTAGACGCTGACCAAACATTTCCTGGAGACACATGTGGTTTAGAGTACTGTATAAAAGCAAAAAAAAAAAAAAAAAAAAATACTGTTGCTGTTTTTTTTAACCCCATGTTGAAATTGTCAAGCAAGCGTTTTGTGTGTTCTAAAAAGTTTAAATAAAAAATAACATTGATTTTAGTAATGATAAAAGTGCCGTTACACTTTCAGGCACCTTGTCATTTACTGTAAATAGGTGAAATGTGTGTGACGATACCAGACTGACATTGTTGGTAATGCTGTGGAAACACTGAGCAACTTTCACAGGAATGAACGTGTGTAAATGTCTCTTTAAACATTTATTGTTTGCCTCTTCAAGGACATTAATAGCAAACAGCACCACTTTTATTTTAATGTGGGATGTTCTTTGATCACAGTCATATTTTTGAGGTGGCAATCTGGATTATTTGCAAGGGCCCATTTTTCTCCCAACTCTGTACAGCCCCCCTGACCCTGCTGGGCCCCAGTGCAACCACACTGCATGCATATTCTATATTTCACCTCTGATGTAGAGTTTACAAACTGAACAATGTGTATTTTCTCTGTGATCGGTATCAAGTCCTTTAAATATCATAGAATTACTACAAAATACAGCCACATGTCTCTAATGTAAATTTCTTACTGTCATAATAAAGAGGAAAAGCAACTTTTTTGTTAAAGATTATTTTGGGGAATTAGTAGGAAAGCGATAGCATTAAAGGAGGAGAGAGATAGGATGATATGCAGCAAAGAGCCGACAGCAGAATCGAACCCGCTGCTGTTATGTTAAGGACATAGCCTTTGTACATGGGGTGCCTGCAATACCGGTTGAGCTAACGGGCGCCCAAAAACAGGGCAACTTTAATCTTTTTTTTCAACAAATCACTCACCCACAAACCAAAATCTCAAAGATCTACAGTCTGATTCAATGTTTTCGTCAAACACACACACACACACACACACACACACACACACACACACACACACACACACACACACACACACACACACACACACACACACACACACACACACACACACACACACACACACACACACACACACACACACACACACACACACACACACACGTTACAAAAAACTGTCCTCACATTCGGAGTGTGGAGCCCAAAATAATTTTCACAGAGATATAAACACATAAACAAACCCTTAAGGCTGAACGGGGGGCCTGTTTGTCCTTCCATCGTGTTTATGTAACAACGTCAACTGACGCATCACTACTGAGATAACAGTGATAACCTGTAGCCTACCTGTATCAGCACACCTGTGTCCACCAGCTGCTTGTGTTGCTAAAACAAAAGGTGCATGTGTCCCTTGTCATGTTAAACCATTTTAATTACTATCACAGTGGCTAAAACTAAGACACACTCATTAGCCTCTTAATTATAATATAGGAGATGTAAAGTAATCCAGTACGTTTCTCAAATATCCTAACATTCTATTACTTTAGTATACTACATTTTAGAGGGGTATTTTTAAAGGATTCAGACAGTTACTATAATGGAATCGAATTATAAATGATTAGATTATTATAGGTCAAGATAAGACTTTATTGATCCCCCATTCACAAGTTGCAGTTTATAAAGTAATTAAAAATATCCCCACCTTCACCAGCTGCAATATTTATGGGATGTACAAATTAATTCATCAATAATTAATCCAATAAATAATAAATAAATGGAGCGTTCTGTTTGATGAGTAGGCCTACTTTCGCTTTAGTACTTACATTTTAATGCTAATGGTTATGTATTATTTAGTAGAAATTTTATTTTGCTTTATTTGTAACAGAGTAACTGTGATTTGCTATTTTTCACTTGAGCAAAAGTACTTATTCCTGGTACTTATTCCTTAGTACTGGGTGTTACTGTTAGTATATTCACAGAGGAGTTTCAAAAAGAGGTTTGTTCAATGTTGCTCAGATGAGCAGAAATGTAGGTCATGCGTAGTTATGCTGCTGATGCAAAGTTGCTCTGCTACCTGAGCACACCTGCCAGAACACAGAGGGATAATTTGACTATTCAAAAATGGGAAAAGCTTTTATCTGTGGTTCAGACACTAAACAGAGGGGCCTGCCCTTACCGTCACATCAGAAACCTAATCGAAAATCATCTGTCAAACGCAACTCTGACATATGTTGGGAAGTTGTCACAACACTTTTTCAATGCTGGATTTGTTAAAAAAAAAACCCAAGAAGGTAAAAACAAACATATCTGTCATGCAACCTCTTTCAACATTAAGAATTGAATGAATTAGGGTGAAACATGAAAAGTTAAGCCTGCATAATGTGCCATGGTAAAAAAAAAATGTATTCCTATATTACTTAAGTTATTTTAATCATTTCAGTAGATCTCAAAACAAAACATTTGCATTCATAAAGTAAACTCTCATTATTACCAAACACATACAATATTAATACAACAAAAGCCTTGTTATATAAAAGCAGAAAAAGTAGAAACTCAGCCTCGTAAAGCACTGCATGTAAAATGGGATAGAGATAGGAAATCACTAACGTATCACCCAACTAATGTTCATTTTACATAACTTATTCTTACAGTTCTCTCTGCCATGTTGACCTTGCTTTGAGCGCCATTTTGCTTGACTGACTAATGTTTCACATCTGTGACTGCATCTGCATTTTGTGATAATAGCAAGAAAAATATCACTTGGCACACAACAAAAAAGTCATTTTGCTTTACAATAGTACTATATGTACACACTGATCAGTAGAATGAGGAACACAACACAACATGTTAAAAGCACAAATAATAAATATATATAGGATAAAGTCTCCTCATTGAACTGACCACATAGACCAAATGCTCTACTAAATTTTCTAACTACTCTATATCTGGCCACTTCCTCTTAAACTTGCTTAAGACCAATGCTAATTGTAAACATTACCATCAAATATCTGTATAGAGCTTCCTCATCAAAAAAAATATCAAAAAAACTGTCTTTATTTTTACACTTATTTATGTTCGGAAATATATACGAACTAGTTTGGCCCTTTTGTGGTGATCTGTTCCACTTCACCCTCTGAAACCCGAGCAAATTGGTTTGATTTCTCTCAAAAACACAGGTAGAAGGCAGAAGCCTGTTCCCAAAAAAGTGCTGAATTTTCTAATTTAAAAAAAAAGTTGTTTTTTCTCTACCATAATTTAAATATAAAATTATTAAAACTTATTCATAAAATATTAATATACTTTTGTGGATATTTTTACCTAGTTTCTTTTTAATATATATATATTTTCCTCTGCCCTCCTTTTTCCCAACTAATTTTGAGGTAATTTCCTTGTCAACTTTTACTTATTTCTTGAAATTTGTGGGACATTTACCACCAAGTTGGTCATTGCCTTTTCCCATGTTTGTTTGTTTTTTTTACCTCCAAAAATCAAACCCACTTTCCCTTAGTTTCAAGGGTTTAAAAATGTAATCATTATTAAGCTACATTTTTGTACATGTTTCCTTACAACGTACACGTAAGCAGGATAAAAGTGAAAACAGCATGTCACTACTTCTCCTGCTCCCCCCTCAGTCCTGTCCTCTTCCTCAAACGTAGTCCCTCCTGTTGTAGGAGCTCGGAGCGTTTGACCTCGGCGCGGCGGAGTATGCCACACGACTCTGGGGGTGCACGCTGTACCTCAGTGGTTTCTCTTCCCTGGGAGGGCAACTGCAGCAGAGGATGGACCCTCCAATTAGCAGCAGGGCCGCAGCGGCCCAGCCAAGATACAGCGCCGCCCCGATCTCCATCTTCTGACCAGAGGGGATGACTGGACTGTAGAACTCAACCACGATGGTGTGCGCCGACCAGGAAACGGGCACCAGCTGGGTCAGTGCTGCTGTGACGAACGAGCCGCCTGAGGCGACCATCACCCTGGCTTTAACCACTTCATCCTCGATGCAGTTGGTGCACTTTGCTCCCGCTACAGAGATGAGGAGAGCCACCACGCCAATGATGATGGAGACGACGGTGAGCGCCCTGGCGGCCTGCAGGTCCTGAGGCAAGGCTAGCATGGAGTCGTAGACCTTACACTGCATCTGCCCCGTGCTCTGGAACACACAGTTCATCCACAGGCCCTCCCAGTACACCTGAGCTGTGACAATGTTGGACCCAATGAATGCAGTGACCCTCCACATCGGCAAAGCACAGCTGGTCACACTCAGCACCAAGCCGAGCACTGACAGAATGACGCCAACTAATTCAAGTCCAAAAGACGCCATCGTTCACTCAGAGAGGCGTACGCTCTTTACATCAAAAGCTCCTTTATTTGTCCTTTCTCTCCTCTTGGTTCCTCTTTTATAGAACTTTCTCTTTCTCACCGTTTTCTTTGCTTCCCTTTCCCCTTTTTTACTGTCCAGCAAATGTCTACAGGCCTTCTTGTTTTTGCCCTCACAGCTCCTCTTTGTGGACTCTTCTTTCCACCAGGTACGCCTCCTCTTCAAGCCGTAGCTCCTGCACCAGCTGCTGAATCCAGAAGTGACGATTTGTCACAGTGTGTTTCCTCCCCTCTGCTGCGTGTACGTGTCTGCTCAGATGTTACTTTCCTGTGTTCTGCTGCTCTTAAGGAGTTGATGACCCTTATCCATGTATCGTTTTATTACTAAGTGGTCAGGCCCTCCTGAAAGGTGACATCACTCGTCAGCCCAAGCCAATCAGGCAAGTCCTGGGCATTGGCCTCGTTTACCACCTGGGCGTGTTGGTGCTCGTTTGTGTGCTTTTTCAAATGAAGAGTAGTTTTATGGGTTAACCTTTTGCCCATGGTAGCGCTGGGTGTGTCTGCTTTATTGCTGTCAGGAGGTAATGAGTGGCCAGGCAGAGCTTGTTATGTGGTTGATAGGTGACCACACAAGACTGTAACGGATTTACAAACACGTATTGGATGTGTGTGTGTGTGTGTATATGTGTGTGTGTATGTTTGCATAGAGTTGGATTGTGTTTGACAGAAACTGGGGGAAGAGAAAATGAGAACTATAATATTTTAGCTTTCTCAATCTGCTTTCTTTCTTTAAATATTTGTTGTGATGTGTCACGTTTTTTCTTGCCTCGACAAAAACATAATGTGGCCATTTTTATGTTACTTTTTATGACATATACCATTCCCACTGGGTCACACAGTCTATGGGTGATTATACAATAAAATTCGAGTTAATGACAAACTGGAAATGCTGTGAATATATTTTATAGATTTGTGACTGCAGCTTCTGTGAACCTACCCTTTTCCAGCTTTAAAAAGTGGAGCAAACAAGTTCTTTGGTTTCATGTTTGGGAGGATTTATGATAGAAACTGCGGTGCAAACTAAAGCTTAAGCAAAAACAGTGTGATAAACACATAAAACTGAAACATGAGTCGAATGAAAAGACTAAAACCAACAATGTGTTAGTTGGTCTTTCTGTACCGTTTGATCTCTCCTCTTGTTTGTGACACACAGAGAGCCCATTTGTACATACTGAAAACATAAATATTTAAGAAAAGTCATGGATGAATGTGTTTTGTTTTGTTTTTTTAATACTTAATTTCTGCTGGGCAATGTTACTTCTAGCAGTGTATATTATAAAAGTGGAGCAAACTGAACGTACAATTTATCTACGAGGCAGACTGAGTGAGGTACAATTCCTGTTTATTATCAATATCACACTCTGACACACTTTTATCTTGAACAGTATATGTGTACTGTACATATTATCGCACTTCAATATTAATCAAACACGTCTACAATAGAATAGCTATCCCAGTAACCATGATAAGATAAAGCCCGATAAAAGGCTATTCATTGAGATTATCTGCGTGTTTAGGAAGGAAACAAATAATCTTCCAACAATTCAAATCATATCTGACTGTCAGCGCTATCAAACTCTTTGTTTACATGCTTAAACAAGAAATATTTGATGCCGTAGTCTCTGCTCGACAGCACTACTACAGTTTGTTCTCCAGCAAAGACTGTCTTGTGCAAAAGTGAGAAAGACAAACACAATTGTTATAGCAAACATCGTCTTTATGGCAGATGATATTTGAATCCAGGTGTCTGTCCCTAACCACGCTTTTAGAAACCAGGGTGTAAACAGCCAATGTTGCTATTTACAACCGGGTGTATAATCGCGGGAAAGGATTATACCGGTGTCAGGTTGAAACGCCGTCGGTAACAATGTAATATAAGGAGCTGGAAAGTCCCTCTTAGTGGGGCTGGAGCAGTGGTGGGTTGATCCAACAAACCCCAAACTTTCACCCAGGAACCCACTGTTTGCTTCTTTTTTTCAAACCTACCCACATGCTTTTGTTGCACGGAGAAATTAACATAAAAAGGTGTTTTACCGATGTTGTAAGTTTATTAGGGATGGACCCAAATATTTGGCGATTTGGATATTCGTTAATTGGGTAGGTATCAATGAGCCTAATGAGTTTCTCATTAGGCTCAATATAGGCATTCTGATACTGTAAATGATGAATGTCATTTCAGTTTTGTAATCTTGTTGCTTCGCCTGTTACGCACACAGTGACCGGAATGATCATTTTACCCAACGATTACCCAGCAGAGTCAAGCCTTTTCGGTATCGGTGTGAAAAGCACCAGTGTGGAGTGCTTTCCTGCAGCACAGAGCAGGTGAATTTTAGTGTCTTCAATAATGAGGACACTTATAACAGACACACAGCTGAATTTAACAGACTAATTTAGAGCACTGGACAGATTGTTGTACTGATAACTGTCAGGGTTTTTCTTGACTTTATAAATTACTAAAAAGTGTCACAACCACTGTCAAACAGTTTGGAGGCACAGCAGGTCCTTCTCTCTCTCTCCAGACACAGAAAACTGTCACAGTCCGCCCATTACGTAAAATTGACACGGCCTCCCCAGAACGTCATCAAGAGTTGCAGGAAGATACCCAGTGGGCCATACGTAGACGTGAAAGTCCACTGACCAAGCAGCAATATTTGAGAAGTTTGAATAAGAATGTTTCGACATTACTGGTACAAAAAAATTGTAAATCAACTCTGAATAATATCCATATCAGAATTATTTCTATCATCTGTTTTAGATTTTACATAATGAAACTTTAATGCCAGCTATACAAGTTTTAGCCATACGTGTTTGGTCTTTCCACATTTATAAATACTGTAACAGTTTCACATATATTTGTGTTGTTTAAGTTTCACTTGAAAGCTATATCTCTCACGAGTCAATGAATGAGTTTCAGTTCCCTGTTGATTTTTTCTGTGTGTCAATTTGTGAGTGTGAGCTCTTCCTCGTCTCCAGCTGCAGAGCAAATACACAAACGATCTATCATCATATCCAACTGGGTGTGTGGAGAGGGTATTTCACAGGACACGCTGTATGAATAACAGGTTTATCTATTTGGTTAGCTGCCAAAGGAAATTCAGTCAATAGGTGCAGGGGTCAGCAACTCCTGCCAACACACTGATTATACTTTAGTAACCTAAATACAGAAGAGAAGACAGAAAGTTATTTTAAAAAATGCAGGAAGTAGGCTACTGATAATGTCCTACTGGAAGAGTTTTAAAAATCTGAAGTTAAAGTACAATACATGTAGACATACAAAAATATGTTATTGTTATTTTTTCATAACTTTACTTTTGATTCAGTGTTTCAGAGATAAACAGCTCATACTCTAGGAGAGTGACTTAAATGCGTTTTGGATCTGACCCACTAACCCTAACACTGGTATGGGATGAGTTTAGCTGCAAGTATGTGGTGTGTTGTTTAGCATAAATGTTAAATTAAAGAATTATTTCATTGTAAATATGGCTGACCTGATGGTAAAATGAAGCGGCAATCTCCTTGACTGAAAAATGAAGCCAACATGGAAGTGCCAAAAACTTCAGTTCCCTAATGGCAATGTGAAGCTGGCTCTAAAAGCATGTAGATCCTCATAGAAGCCCATGTTATAATGTCTGTAATTTACAATATACAATGTAACAGCAGAAATAAACATGTTTACAGACTGATACAAAAAACAGCGTTGGTCTCTAGCAACATTTATCATTAATGACAACAGCAGGGGTGGTTTTTTTTTTTAATTACTCACCTGTTCAAATGTTATTTAGGCTTAAAGATACACATAATTAAAGGTGTGGCCACTTTGACAGGCTGTCTGTGAGGTTTCAGTGCAGTCTAAGAGTCAGATCCACCCCAACACAACCCTTATCGTAATATGGTCATTCCTTGCTCCAAAAAACAAACTGCCAATAGCTGAATTTGAGGCTTCAAAACGGCAGTCCACGAATCAATAGGTAATGTCAGGGTAGCTATGTCCATTACTTTATACAGTCTGTGGGTAAAATTGGGGGGGGGGCACAACTAACTAAGGGACAACAATTACAAGACAAATACAAGCTCTTTGTTACCTCAGTAATAATGTAACAATTACTGTCTATCTATTGCTGCTGCTGTACTTATTTATTTGGACTTTCACCTAGGAGACTAATGTTTGTGTCCTGTGTGAAACCAAAGGTCAAGGTGACAGAGATGGCAAAACGTACTGCATGTCAAATTACATATGTCACTTACTCATTAACTTCAGAAAGTGAAGTTATAAAACAAATGTAGTTATTTTAACCAAAATTATGATGGTTTTTTTTCCTCTGGGGATGAGAGCCCCGTTTTCTGTGAACATGGAAGTTTATTTCGAAAAAACAAAGCGTTGATGGAGCGGAAGCTGACACATCCAAACATTCAGTCGAGGGGTACGTAGAGCGTCATAGTTTGATGTGTAGGACCATTGACCATGCTGCTGTATTTGATTAGTTGAGAGTGAAAACATGCTGACAACAGAAACTAAAACTCCTTTTTTTAAGTGTATTAATGATAGCAAGTAAACATTCGAGAAAAGGTAGGGCTCATTTATGCTCTATTTAAGATATCTGTGTGCTGACACGAACAGAACCTTTCGTCCATATTCTGCGCTCATTTTGTCTGCATTCGTGAATGTTTTTTGAAGCTTATGAATAGTGGCGAAATGAAGCAGTGCTACCAGAGATTGTGTGGGCAGTGTAGTGTCGTAGTTAAATTCAGCTGTAGGAGACAACAAATACATTTTAAAAATGGGGGATCTAAAAGAATTGGCACTATAGTGAAACTAATTCTCTGTCCACGTCATGACGTATTTAATAATCTGTAAGGCTAGAATGCTGCCACCGTTAAAAGGTACATTATTAAGGAGGACCTCATAAACATGTTGCATACCGTATTTGAAGACCGTACAGTCAATACTAGTTTTATGTTGAATAGATTCACTGCATCAAATGAATATTTTCTCTGCCAAAATCTCAAGTTTATCTGTATTTATTTTTTTAAAATATCTCTCAACCAATCACAGCCTTTCATTTCAAACTGCTTGTTTCAAAGACAAACGGGGATTTTCGCCATCAGCCCTCACAAGGTCAATGGTCAGTGTCAGTACCGCTCTATAAACGGACCCTCAGTTACTTAGTAATAAGTCCTTTGAAAGAGGTATGGAGCCTTGGATTTAATGGCTGCTCAGAGATTTATGAACACATTGAAAACTGCCGTTAGAAGCTCTTTGATGACACACTGTCACAACCACACAGCTATCCTTCTGTCTCTGTGCGCACAGAAAACTCCAGAGTACATCAAACAAACCCAAGATGTATATTTCACTGGTGCATCAAAGCCATTATATAACTAAAAAAAGTACAACAAACAGCATGGAATAATTATATGAGATTAAGATATCAGTTTGGGTCCTCTTAAACCTCCAAGTGACTCTGTATGGGATATTTAGGTCAGATTATGGCACAGTACAGACACAGTGAAATGACAAACATTTCAAGAGTAGAAAGTGCTGCCTCCCTTTGGGCAGAGCAGTGAACAGCACACAGAAGGGCAAAACTTTAGAAAGTTCAGCACTTTCGTTTTCTGTCAGGGTTATAACATTTAAAAGTTTCAAAACCCCGACTGCCGTATATCATAGCACTTGCCCTTGCACTGACCCCTCTTTGTTGCCCTTCCCGACTCCCTCCACATCAATTTCACATAAATAGCTCTGTGATCTTCTTTGAACATGAAAACCTTGCATGTTCACTTTTACAATCGGCCTTCAGTCTGATTCAAAGAACACACACAGACCGAACATAACAGATTCTTGAGCTTCTCTCAAAGCTGACCTCAGCCTTTATTTCACGACCTCTTCAGCTTTCACTAACTTGTTTCAAATATTCTCTATTTGTTTTAAGAAAGTCATTCTAATTATTAAAGTAAGACAATGACTAAATGCATATTGAACTCTGTAATTTTCTAACCTCACAGTGTCATGAAATCATGGTGCTGCCTCAGATTTCTTGTGGGAGGAACCACCTGCATTAAATCAGTGGTCAAAGGCCTTGCATCTTGTGCGTTTCCTTGGTAAACTGATTTCACTGGAAATATGTGACAAAGTGAGCCAGGAGTTTCACCCTCTGTTGAAATCAACAACAGCACTGAGGAATGCAGAAGGCCTGCTATAAAACTGAACACAACCTCAATGAAGCACCTAGATCTGCTTTTTACTCAGATACCCCTCTAAGACAAGACAGTGGACACACTTGAAATTTCGATTTGCAGTGGTGTTAGAAATGAAAAAATTTGTTAATGTCACAAAGAAAGTCATAAATAATATAAATTGCAATATCTTCCTGTAGGTATTTTGTTACTGTTAAATCAAGCAACATGTTGAATGTTTTCCCAGTTTCAAATACAGTTTCAGTTCCACGAAGTGCCAACCTCTGTCCTCAGGGCTGCAAATTTGGGTCAGTTTGTGTGTAATGATAATAATAATAATACTAATGAAAGACAGAAAGAATCATGAAAGTGCCAATGAATTGTGACTTCAGGGTTCAAAAACTAGCCAGATTTCCTCAGCATGATTATGATTTAATTTTAAAACAAGGCTACAAAACCTGAGCACAAATGTCTCTTTATGTCTAATTTAGCATCCAACATTTTATTTATCACACACAGTACAGTCACTGCGATCAACATCAAAATGTATCCCTTGAAACCTGAAAGAAAGGTCTATCAAAAATAAAAGACAAAGTTGAACTGAGGATACAGACACACACACACACACACACACACACACACACACTATTATTCTCATTCTCTTTGATGAGATACATTATTAAGATGCATTAAATTGGTGAAAAAGGTCAGATCAAAAGGGATTCTCAAGACTGAGGTTAATATTTTGCGTGATACATGGAATCGTGCAGCCTTAACAAAAGGTAGCTTAAACAATCGATATTGAGCTTTGGACATGTCTTGACTGAAGCCTGGTGTAAATACACCCGCAGATTGGTATTGTAAATATCATATTGTCTGCCCAAGAGATCTCAAGACATGTTAAGTGGAAAAGTTAATTTAAGTTCACACTAAATACTTTCAAATTTAGCCTGTTGAAGCTGTTTGATAAAGACTACTGAGAAATAAATATGTGTGATCTTTATAACCTTGCTTAAATATCAAAGTTTAATGTGGCCTATGACTCTTGCACAGTACTGTAATTTGGCTGTACGTAACTGCTTCCTGTCTCACTGTCAAGGAGAAAGTAGCAGTTTTTCTGAGAGGGGTCTGGTACACAACGCCTCATGACAACGATAGGGGATTAATATGCATTATCCAGAACAGCAAAAAAAAAAAATCGTACGTTTGGGTCCTGCATATGTTTGCCATCAAGGTATCAATACATTTTTTAAATATTTGTTGTTTTAAACGTAGTTACGCCAACGGTGGCTAGTGTTAGCCTCTGAAGTTTTATGGTAGGATTTGCTTTTTTCTGTGGATAATATAAGCTAAATGTTGATATATGACTGTGTGTTCGGCTTTATTAAAGGTTTTTAGAAAGAGTGACACAAGGACATAGGTCTAAAATTGTCTTAATATGTTGACTATAAAGCTCAGGTTGATTATTTGTTTTAAAGAAGATCAAATATGGATTTGAAGTTTTTCTATTGTGCATGCCATTTGGTGCAACTTATACAGAAATGTATACTGAAATAAGCTGTTTACAGCTGAGAAAAACATTTTTGTTGACGTTAACTGAATTTAAAATAAAAACTAGAATAAAACAAAAATAAAAACAAAAACTCAACTTTTTACATTTGATTTAGGCTTGAAGTTATACATCAATAAGGGCACAGCAGCTTGAGTGACAGGCTTTCTGCCTTAAGTGTCCTCAGCTTCTTAGTCAGATCCACCCCTCGCCCTTATATGGTCACTTCCAGCTCCAAAAAAAAACAAGATGGCAACAGCAGAAATGCTAAACTTGAGGCTTCTAAATGGCAGCCCACAAACCAATAGGCTGTGTCAAGGTAGCTACACTTGAAGTTTCAGTTCTGTAATTTCGCTGCTAGATAGCACTAAATCCAATAAAAAAGATTGTGGTCTTGATTAAATAATGAAAATGTCCAGACAGACGAGATATGTTTACTCAGTTTACATTAAATCATCATAATGCGGTGGAACCGACACAGTTGATTGAGGACATTCTTCACATTACGACTTCAGCAGCATGTCATCCATAGTTTGTGAAGGAGTAATGCAGGAAAATCGCTGAGCGCAAGACCATATTTGGTCCGTCTGAAGTTTTCGTCACAGGTACTGATATTCAAAACAGACTGAGTCATCTGTCATTCAGGACATTACTCCACCCTCCTGCTGCTTGAGGTGAAACTGAAAATGGGGAGGTGGTAATTAAGAGAGGGAATATGAACTGAATAAATGTTATTTCTTTATTTTTTCTTCAAAAAGAATTTTACATTGTGCCAAAGTTGGGTGTTTTATTGTGCATGTGGTGCCACACGCAAAGCAGTTACAGGTCTCCTTCAGTTATACTTAATGAGACTGGATGGGTGGGGGAGGGTAAACAGGTTATGTGTTTGGGAGGTTTGGGGGAGTGGACCTGAAGAGGAAGCACTGATGACGGTTAGCTGTTTTTTCCTCCATCGCCCCTCCTCTCTCAGAGGGAGGAGATCATATGTACCTGTTCTTCTGAATCCTCTCCCATTCAGCAAACTCTCTTGACTAACAGAGCACTTGCCTCCATCACAGAGGAGGACAAACAACCCAAAGGCTTACGTCACTGCCACAGAGGAGCTACAGTCTGCAGAAAGGCCTTTCAAGTCAGGACTGAAAAGAGAACAAATAGGTTGTCCACAATGGTGTCCACTGGGCTACAAATTCTGGGCGCAGCTCTGGGAACCCTGGGCTGGATTGGTGCCATTATCGTGTGCGCCCTTCCCATGTGGAAGGTCACTGCCTTCATCGGCAGCAACATCGTGACTTCGCAGACTTCATGGGAAGGTATTTGGATGAGCTGCGTGGTTCAGAGCACAGGCCAGATGCAGTGCAAGGTCTACGACTCCATGCTGGCCCTCAGCCCTGACCTCCAGGCCGCCCGGGCCCTGACGATCGTCGCCATCGTGGTGGGCATCATGGCTATCCTGCTCTCTGTAGCTGGAGGGCAATGCACCAACTGTGTGGAGGATCCATCATCCAAGACCAAGGTGGGCATTGCAGCCGGAGTTCTGTTCATCATTGCTGGGATCCTCTGCGCCATCCCTGTCTGCTGGACGGCCCACACCATCATCCGAGACTTCTACAATCCGCTGATGGTCAACGCCCAGAAGAGAGAGCTGGGAGCTGCGCTCTACATCGGGTGGGGAGCAGCCGCCTTGATGCTGATCGGAGGTGGGATGCTTTGCTGCCACTGCCCCTCTAAGGATGAAGGCTCCTACACTGCAAGGTACAAAGCTGCCAGATCTGAGGCCTCAGCACCAGCGTCCGGAAAAGATTACGTCTAGAAGGCAGTAAAAAAGCGGTGTTTACCGGGACAGATGAACTGGTGCTTCTGGGTTATGATTGTTGATATTTTAGGTTGTTACTTGTGCAAAAAGTATTCCTGAGTTTCACTCCTCATGAGAGTGTTTAAGTGGAATAAACAGCAAGAAGGGAACCACACCCAAGGAGGAGTTTTAATTTTTATATGCATTCATTTGTATTTGTGCGATTGTTAATATGAGTATTAGTCATTTGCAAGTTTTTTCTGAGCGGTATGAATATTCTATAATTACAAAAGTTGAAATGCTGTATGTGGGTTGTTTTTATAAGCCATATGTATGTAATTCATGAT
Organism: Plectropomus leopardus; assembly: GCF_026936395.1. Lineage (NCBI taxonomy): Eukaryota > Metazoa > Chordata > Actinopteri > Perciformes > Serranidae > Plectropomus > Plectropomus leopardus. The sequence continues at coordinate 19,196,116 of NC_142190.1, forward strand.
GTGTCAGTTGAACTGTAAATAAATATTTTGTTTACAAATGAGAGATTACTTGTCCTTACTTTTTATTTTCACACACACTCACAGAGCAGCTGTGTTCAACTTCATCCAGTTGTTTTTAAAATGGAGCAAATCAATATATCATTCAAAATCTTTTATTGTTTTCCCTGTTTTAATGTTCTTTTTACACATTTAGTCATACATAAATGTCTTTTCACCACTGTGTTCAACCAAAATAAGTATCCTTTTTGAAACAGAACACCTTCACAGCATTTGAGAGGCACCTATTGTCTGACAGACTTGTAGATCAGGTTTAGGTGTGGCAGAAAAAGGAGGCGAGGTGGTTGGAAACTGGTCTTTGTTCAAACTGTGAGCCTATAGGCAACAGTGTTTGTACTTCATACAGACTCACAGGACCAATTTTTCATCTCTTCAGAGATTAAATATTAAAAATGCCAGGAAATATTCATATCACTTTGCTATGATCTTTAAAAGTCAACATTTCCTTTCTCTGTCAATCTATTTTGACCGATGTGATTAAAGTCCCTTAATTGAACATTCTAACCTAGAGTTAATAGTTCACACTGTATGTCTGAGATAATCAAGCTCATTAACTTAAACTTTTAAAGTTTGCCTCCATGTGTGCTAGCTGTATATATGGAGGTGACAATGAACTGATTCTGATCCTTAATTGGATTACACAACTGTTGTTAACTTTTTCCACTTAATGGTCTGTTTTTAGTTGAACATGCTGACCCAAAATCTGAAATCTTGAGTTTGTGTTTGCTCAAGGCTGGATCTGTGTGGTGTGTGTGTGTGTGTGTGTGTGTGTGTGTGTGTGTGTGAGCACAGGTGGGATCTGGAGCCATTGTTCCCAGTCTCAAAGTCTTGCTTGAGGTAACAAAGCTTGTATGTGTGGGAACAATGAACAGAGAGAGGACAAGGTTTGTGGATATCAGATCTCGGCTTTCCCCTTTTGTGTGGGAGCACAGAAACTCCACCCTGAAAGTTTGAACCACAATGGGAAGCAGTTATCTTCTCACAGTGCGACCTCAGAGCATCAGAGCACAGCAAACACTTCCTCAAGCAGGTGTAAGAGTGGAGGAGTACATGAGAGCAGTAATAACCCCTGTTGAGTTTTAATCTTTTAGACGTGAAAGTTTCTTTAAAAGCAACCTTTTCCGGTGTAGAAGTTCAGTCCTGGCTGCGGTGGCTTTATCATGGCTTCTCAGGGCCTCCAGATCATGGGCGTGCTGCTGGCCTTCATTGGCTGGCTGGGCACCATCATCACCTGTGCTTTGCCCATGTGGAGAGTCACTGCTTTCGTTGGGGCGAACATTGTCACCGCCCAAGTGATCTGGGAAGGCCTGTGGATGAACTGTGTGGTCCAGAGCACAGGCCAGATGCAGTGTAAGGTGTATGACTCCATGCTGGCTCTACCTCAAGACCTGCAGGCTGCCAGGGCCATGGTGGTCGTCTCCGTGATCGTTGGGGTGTTTGGCATCCTCATGGCTGTGGTTGGAGGAAAGTGCACCAACTGCATGGAAGACGAAGTGGCCAAAGCCAAAGCCTGCATCGTGTCCGGAGTGATCTTCATAATAGCCGCCTTGTTGATCATGATCCCAGTATCGTGGTCGGCTCACGCGGTCATCAGGGATTTTTATAACCCCCTGGTAGTCGCGGCTCAGAGGAGAGAGCTGGGGTCTGCACTTTATATTGGTTGGGGCTCCGCTGGGCTGCTGCTGCTGGGAGGAGGCCTGCTCTGCAACAACTGCCCCCCAAAAGACGGCTCAAGACCCTACATGCCTGCCAAGTTTGCCCCTGTGAGAACCGTGTCTTCAAACGTGGACTATGTGTGAGTGTTTAGACTGCAGCAAGTAATGTCTCGACAATTTTCATATTTGTTAATGCTCTCACTGAAAGTGTCACAGAGGGATCTATTTCTCAAAAATGTTGATGCTAAGGCTGACACAAACAAGAACTTGGTCTATTGGGTTGGTTTGAAAATAATATACACTCGGACTTTGAAATACTTTAACCCAAGAAATAATGTGGAGCACAAAGTGACAAAAGACAGCCCAGTAAAGTATTTTATCCAGTTGTTGTTTTTTTTTTGTTTCTGGAGGAAAGTTGTACCTACTAAAGATTGACATTTGCTGTCAATTGTCAGTTTTCACATGGAAATGTTTTTTTTTGTTACAAATAGACATTGTCTTTATTGTGAATCTAAGGAGTGAAAACCTGTAACATTTTTCACAGAAAAAATACTATTTTCTTGGACAACATACCTACTATTAATTGTTTTATTCATAGAGAGAGTGGTGCAATACATACATCTTTTATTACATTTTTAGGATGTATAAGTTATTGTATAGATTGCTGCCTAGAGACGTTTTGAAATTTTAACAATTATGAAGAATGGAGATTTTTTTTAAAGCTCATTGTAATCTTTGACAGTGTGTGCTTGAAATGGGTTTTGTAGTTTTTTAGTCGACGATATAATTATATAATGATCACTGTCTTTTAACCGTAAAAAATAAAGCTTCTTTGTTCACACGTTCCTTTCTCATGTTCACTTCGCACCTGCAGAAAACACTAATAAAACTGAAACTTAACTTCTCAATAAGCACTGGTGATAAGGCACTCAGGAATTTGGGGGAGTAGACTCCTGGGAATTTACTGTATCTGCCCGAGATGTTTGCCATGGTGTAATCCGCTGCCCTTGTATTAAGATAGTAATTTACCGTTTCTGTCCTGAGTAAAATGGACCTCGCTGCCAGAGACAACACTGCGCTGTGTATGCTCGGATTCATGTTGCTAAGGAACTGTTTTATATCTCCAAAGAATGGATATTTACAGTTTGCCCAGTGAGAGCACTTCTGCCAAGTCCTTTCAGCCTGATGTATCCCGAACCTCTTTAATGGTTTTCTTTTTGTTTACACACATTTTCAATTGAAACCAGTCTGACAAGAAAAACAATACACCCCTGTACTTTTTCACTTTTGTGTCCGTTTCCATTTTGGCCTCTCAGATGAGATAGGCCAGTGGTGGAGAAAGTATTCAGATTACGTTGGTTGAAGCATCAGTACCACAATGTATAAATTAGGGCTGGAAATCACTGGAAGCCCTGCAATATAATGATAATAAATAAGTAATGATACAATATTATTGCAATTTTAAATGTTTTGCAGTACAGTAATAATGCAATAACATGGACTGTGATGTATTCAGGTTTATTACCCTTTTAAACTGCAAAATATGTCCCAGAAGGAAACTTTGTCAACATTTGTGTTATCTTTTAAGAAAGTTTTTTTAGTCTGTAGATCTCATTTGTCATGAACTGATCTTTATTTTCTAGTAGGCTACCAAAAGTTTAATCTGTATTTGCAATATTAAAAAAAAGTTATAAAAATAGATACTTATCACCCATGTACTGATACAATCACACACTATCCTGACATTATGCTATATCAAAAATGTCCCCTCATCCCCTGGTTAAAATAGTTTGTTATTTTATTGTAGGTCAAAGTGCAGAAATATTATCAATAAAGTGTACTTGCGTATAAAAAAGTATAAGTACACAGCAGAATGACCACCTTCAATGCTAGAGTATATGATGGATTATAATGTGAGTGTGTGAGAAACATTTGAATGTTTTAGCTGGTCAAGCTGGAGCTGTATTTAACTATTTTATACAGTAAGTCTTGAATAATCTCGTACAGTTAATTTAGTTAGTTAATTTTATTCATAAAGTGCAATATCACAAACCAGGGGCTTTACAATCTCTACAGCATATGACACCCTCTGTCCCACTGTTTCATAGTTTCATCAATGCATCATTTTTTATGAACTGATCACATTTTTGTGTGTAAAATCTTAATCATTTAAGTATAGCAGTCAAATAAGTAATATCTTCAAAGTGCAATAATACCTCTCAAGGTAAGTATCTCAAAATATGTACTTAAAAATAATACCATGATTAATGTACTTTATGTTTCACCAAATTAGACATCTCAAAAAAACATTACTGACAAAAAATCTGTTTATTGTCTGAATGACAAACATGACACATTATGAATACATGAGTCTTTCTGAAGTGCTTATGCTGCAAAAAACATCAGAAGAGTCTTAGACTGAATTAATATTGAAATTATAACACAAAAAACAAATGAATAAGCCTCGATCTTAACTCCATGTTGCATTTTGGTCACACGCAACATACCTTGTAGAGTCTATTGCATGTTTCGGAAACAAAAGGTCGCAGTGTGTTAGTAAAAGAAATGTTAATCACAATGCAAATCACAACTTGATAAACAACAGGTTTGTGCTGTATGTAAAGTCAGTTGCCTTTTAAAGGGTTCCCATTTAATGCAGCAACTCAGACGAATTCCTTCCCGGGAGTTGTGGATTTAGGCGCCGAGTACTTTGCTCCATTATAGCGGTCTCCTCCTGATGGGCACTGACAGCAGAGAAGAGTACCACCTATCAGCAGCAGTCCTGATGCTCCCCAGCCCATGTACAAACATGCACCCAGCTCCCTCCTCTGGGCGTCAGGGACCAAGGGGTTGTAGAAGTCCTTTATGATAGTATTAGCAGGCAGAGACACAGTGACCAGACACAGAGCTCCACTCAGGACAAAGAAAACACCTGCGGAGATTGCCACTCTGGCTTTTGCTGCTTTGTCCCCGACACAGGTGGTGCATTTCCCTCCGACCACAGAGAGCAGCAGGCCAAACAGAGAGAAGAGGATGGCGATGACCACCATAGCTCGAGCCGCCTGGAGGTCCGGAGGCAGGGCCAGCAGGGAGTCGTAGACCTTGCACTGCATCTGTCCGGTGCTCTGCACTACACAGGTCATCCACAGTCCCTCCCAGATAGTCTGAGCCACCACGATGTTGTTCCCAATGAAAGCAGACACTTTCCACAGAGGCAGCATACAGATCAGTATGTTTCCAATCCATCCAAGCACCGCCAGCCCGACGCCCAGAATCTGCAGCCCTAAAGATGCCATTGCTGTTTGGTGGTGGTCCTTCTCCTTCTTGCTCCGTCTCAGTTCTTTACTGGCTGCCAACTGAAAACTCTACCTCTGCAGGCAAGTTTTATATGACCCACAGATGCCTCAGAGCAGCCCCCCTCCTCTGGGTGGGCTTTGGCTTCATTGCTCAGATATAAAACATCCATCACGCTGCCTTTGAGGTCAGAGGTGTTTCTCCACTACAAAGAGGCCCTGTGGTGCCCAGGCAGAGCTCTGAGAAAGAAAAGGAGCTTGAACAGTGTGCCTCAGTCAAAAGCTTGCTGCAGGAAATGTCTGATGTTGTGAAGTTGTGAAAGTTTGCAAAATGTGAGCAAACCAATAACAGGTAATAAATTGAGCAGCGATTCCCAAGCAGTTAGTATAGTATGTTGAGAAACTGAGAAACGTTGTGCCAGTATATACAGTAAATATAAAAATATATACACATTACTGTACAGTATACTGCAACATGCCCAAGCAACCAGATGGAATTTTCATAAAAGCTGGTGATTTTAATCTACTCATCCTTCAACTCTAAAGGTGAGGCAGTATCAAGGACAATTTTTAATTTAATTTTGTAAAACTCTGTTTAAAAAAATGACTGATAAATTCACCTTGTACCTTTATACAAATAAGGCTGTAGTTAACAGCTATGTCACAGTTGTTGGCAACTATTTTAAGCACTTCTCATGTAATACTATGTTCCAATGTATTAATCCTATGGACAGTGTCAGTAGAAGTCCAATCCATTTACCATTGCGAAAAGAGGGGAAATAACACAGACAGAAAAACAGCATAACCTCACAAGGCTGTTGCCAAGTTTATCCTGACAGACTTACAGCCATTCACTTCAGTGGAGTGAAGTTCGTTTAGGTATGCTGGATAACTGCTGATAAGTATGCCACGTATGAAGTTCAAGCTGCTCTAATAAGGTTATATGCAAATTAACAAGGACTATAGTTATGGTTTGTTTGTTTTTTTACTCAAAGGAAAGTGAATATTCTAACATAATAACTGTGAATATGTGAATAAATACTGCGGTTAAACCTTATAGTTCACTTAGTTTATTGATCTAGGTTGGGTCAAAGAAAAAGCCGCATGATAAGTCACACGGGATAGGTGAGAAACCTCAGTGCATGTCAGTTTGTGGAGATTGCATAGAGTTTGTGTCAAAAAGAAAATCATGTGCTGTCTTTTTTTCTGCACCAAATTATGGAGAGAAGTACCGGTGAGAGTATCAATTAGTATCGCTATTTATAAGGAATAGCTGTAACAGTATTGATTACATCCTAAAGATAGCCATCCCCATTTAAAATTCCACATGAATTCCACTGCAATAAAATACATAAAGTTCAGTCCTACCATGATCCAGATGTGTGAATCAGTGTCTTTATCCTTGAAGCATGGGTTGCCATCGTCCTTGACCAGCTTTGGGTGTGCAAACTCCAAACGATCCTCACAATTAAAACCAGGCCTGTTGTAAAACAAGGCAAATGTTTTTGTCTTTCAATTTTTTATATTATGACAATCAAATTAAAACTTGAGACAGATAAGATTTCACAAATATCAAACTGTGTTTTAAATAATAGTTAGCCTCGCTGGGATAATCTAGTTAAGGTCTGACCTGTCCATGTTAAATGATTTTTGATCTAGAACTGGTCTAATGTGGTCAACATGTGAAAAAGCAGTAAAATCTCCCTTTTTTGCATATTCATAAATAAAATAAAAGTTTTATAAATGTGAAAGTGGGTTTCAGACAGTCAGTCGGTGCTTTACCTTAATTATCTAACATGCTTTCACAACAGTAAGAGCTGCAAAAACCTTGGATCTGTCACTAAGCAGTGCAGGTTACTTTTCCTTAACTCTCCCCTCATTAACTGCTGAATCAGAAGCTACAAATCGGAAGCTAACTTCACAGTCATATCTGAACCGCACGCAAAACATGGCGACTGCGGTCACCTCATTTAACTTTACCTCATTTAACTTTTAACTATACTGAAGTTAAACTTGACCACTCCTGTTAAACGGAGTTTCTCAATTCGCTTTACAAACAAAGACAGACCACAACACTCAATAAATGTCTTAGCTGAGCTTCGGACAATTTTAGCTTTACATTTAGCTTGAAAATAGCATGCTAGTCAACACAGGGAGAATACATTTTCAACTCACCAAATCCCGGTTAAAAACTGACACAAAAAAAAACAGACTCCAGGAACGTAAACGTAAAGTGAACACAAATCCTCCAAAAATCATGGAAAAACACAAATGTATATTGTCTTACTTTTAGTTTCCTTTTTTCCTCGCTCCTGTTAGCCACGCCCCCCTCGGTGGGCTCGTGCGTTTTACTTCGCTCTGATAGGTCCTCTCTGGCCAGCACGCGGCGCTACAGCCACAGTGATTGGCTGTTATCGCCGCATCGGTTAAAGCAACAGTACATAAATTAAAACAGACCCTTTTCCCGGCAGACATGTTGACATTTCCTAGTAAGAAAAGCATGGGTGAAATTGATAATATTAATGATGGCTTGGTTCCATTAAGTGTTCCAGTAAGATATTCAAGTGAGCCAGCATGCACAATGCCAGCACCTCCCCAGAGTGGAATGCAGCCATCATTAATGTTAAAAATCCCAACTGTGTATTTCCTATAATGACAAGTCAAAGTGTCTGTTGTGAAAGGGGTCTGTATCAAAAATAATCAAAACTACCATTATTAAGATGGCCAACAGGGGCAAACGCGCTGCAAGTGTATTTATTTGTTTTATACTGTATACAACCTAAAAAACATGCAGACAAACAAAGCACAAGCAAATTGTGGGAAGATCAGCATTTGGAAAACCTGCTGCAAATCCCAAACAGTTGGGCTTTTGTGCAGAAATATGGAAGTTATATAGATAGAAAATGTAGTGCCAAAGCAAAGGGCTGTCTGACAGCAAGGCAAAGCAGTGAAAATACTCCAAATATAGTGTCCACTCCACCACAGAGAAATACTGAGCTTTGGGGTGCAAACAGGGAGTGCAGCGTCCTCTATCTACTGTCCACAGATAAGTGGGCTATCATGTACAGTACCACTTCAAATATCCTGAACTATCCCTATCAGATCACTGTTGCTCACAGATTGATGGGAAAAGGTAATCAATTTACATGTTTTAAAGATGATGGTGTTGATGTAGGGCCACAGGAGCTAATCTGAAAGAGCTGAAAGTTTGTTTGTTTGTTTGTTTGTTTTAACGGCTGGGAACCACTGTGTATCTAATTCTTTACTGTTACATTTTATTCTGCAAAAAGTGAAAATTGAATTTATAAAATATATTGTAAACCGTAACTCATTTTTATTTTGGTTAAATATTGACATCTATACTACATCTTTATTCCTGTAAGAATTTAAAGTTCTGATATGATCAAATATTTTCTCTAATATCTTTGGGAATATCCTTTACTCCTGTCTTTGTTTGATCTGTTTTGGTTCATTTTAGTATGGATGTTTGGCAACATGTCTGATCATTATGAGGAAAAACAAGCAAACTCAACAGTTCAGCTGAGCCTCACTGTTAATCAGTGCAAGTGGAAACACTCTGCCTGATTGCTGCACTGGGAAAAAAAAAAGCATGAAATAAGGTGGCAACTAGGCAGACGTCAATAAAAATGTGAAGATGAATCTCTCTGTGTCTTTTTTCTTCTCATGATTCAGATAAAAACATGACAGTGAAATGATGACTGCACTTTAACCCTTTAACAACTGGATCAATATCTGTTTTCTTGAGCTGCACTCAGATGCTTTTCACTACCATTTAAACCTCTGAAACCTGAGAAAATTGGTTTGATTTCTTTCAAAAACACCCCAAAAACATGATGAGCAACTTGACAAGAAATGTTCTGAGAACTGCAAAACATTAGTAAGAGGTGGCAAGAAAATGTTCTGAAAAGTAGCTTAGGAGGATTGTCAGAAAACAAGGGAAAATGACCAGAAAACTATAATTATATCTAAAATTTTGTTATGGTCTTTATTTAAATTTTTTTTTTAAAAAAATACTGTCTTGATGTCATTTTCTCTTTTTCACGTTATTTTTCTTGTTTTGTTTTTTTTTTTTAAATGAAGTGAATCGATTGGTATATTTCAAAAGCGAGTGTTTCACTTTCTATTTTTATTTAAGGTAAAACATTTGGTGTGTGAAGAGCTGCAGTCTCAACTTCTACCACTGTGTGTGGTTGACAATACAGAACTGACTAAATGACCTCAGGTGGTTTCAATGTGAACAATTTCGAACAACCAATCAGAGGAGCCCACAGCCTGCCATGTGAGCACAAAAGCTGCAGGTAAAAAAATCACATCTCTGTATTTCATTGCTGTCGCTCAGTGTGAGACAAATATGGCGTCTGCAGGCCTCCAGATTTTGGGCATTTTTCTGGGCACGATTGGCTTCCTGGGAGACATCATCATCTGCGCCCTGCCCATGTGGAAGGTGTCCGCTTTCATCGGGAACAATATTGTGACAGCGCAGACTTTTTGGGAGGGCCTGTGGATGAACTGTGTGAAACAGAGCACCGGACAGATGCAGTGCAAGGTCTACGACTCCCTGCTGGCCCTGCCACGTGACCTGCAAGCAGCCCGCGCTCTGGTTGTCATCTCCATTCTGATCGTCTTCATGGGAATCCTGCTTGCCGTCGCAGGGGGGAAGTGCACCAACTGCATTGAAGATGAAGGAGCCAAGAGCAAGGTAGCCATTGCTGCGGGGGTGTTCTTCATTGTCGGTGGTATCCTGTGCCTGATCCCCGTGTGCTGGTCTGCTCATGAAGTCATCAGGAACTTCTATAACCCCATTTTGAGCGACCCACAGAGGAGAGAGCTCGGTGCATCGATGTTCATCGGTTGGGGATCAGCAGGGCTCCTGTTAATCGGAGGAGCACTTCTCTGCTGCCAGTGTCCGCAGAATAAGGACAGCAGATACTCTGTGAAATATTCCGCCCCTCGCTCCGCAGCAAGCACAGGAGCATACGTCTAAAATGTCCACATGCTCATCACGGTCCAAGAAACTGGACTGAACTCTTTAATGTTTTTATGGTCTTGACTTTGAGTTAGAAGTGTTTTCTAATTGTTTTTAATAAATTAACCTTTTATACAACCATTGCCTTATCTTGTTCTTATGGGGGGTGAATGCTGATTTGTTGAAGTGAATACGACAAAGGTTTTAACATGGTAGTTTGCTGACAATGCATTAATTCTTGGCTGAGTTTTAACTTGGTGATATGGGTGCCTCCAAGTTTTTACTTTTAAAACTGTTAAAGTAAATGCCAACATCCAGCAGGAACTATTTTGCAGTTCATTTTAGGCTATCAAGTTTTCTTAAGTCACACTGAGGCAAGTGCTTAAACTTCTGTGTTTGGGTGAAAATCTGTTGCATACCTTCAAGATGTTGCACATGCAGTGTTTGCGACCGAATTGGGTTTTTGAAACCTGTTGGGATATGGTAGAAGTACAGGTGTTGCAGTGTCCATCATATTGAAGTTTTCCAGTGAACTAGCTTGCAGAATAAAGATCCTGTATCTGAAATCAGTTCCCATTTACCTTAAGTGAGCAGTAAGTTGATTTGTTGTAATGTAGCTGCAAAGTCACAGCACTTGTAGCATGTCTAAGTGTGTTAGCCTTATCCTTTGAATTTTTGCTGATTTTTTTTTTTTTTTTTTTTTTAAGGTGGATGGGGTGTGTGAATATCTTAAGTGTTAACAAAATCCATTATGGCTCACAAGACTATCCATACATTTGACATAATAAAGCTAATTGGCTAAAAGTTTTGTTTTGTTTTTTTTTAAAGCATTTTAGCATTAACTAGTTCAAGGATTCATGGGTGTAACAGTTAGCCTATCATTACAGTACTGTACATAAATGGGCTCCACTAGTATGTTGAGATGTTCATATGTATTTTCAGACACATTTTAATATTTAAAGAAAATTATATATAAAAACACTTAAATTATCAAGAGGTAATTTGGCAGCCCCTCAACAGTAACTTGAGGACTCCCTATGGGGTCATGGACTCCATGTTGAAGACCAAGGGTTTACAGATTAAACATTTCACTCCAGTATTCATGAAGTTTAGGACAGGCAGTACATCTGATTAATCTATATTCCATTTCTTAAATCAGGATGACACAAATCTTCCACTTTTTGACTCTTGTCAATATTATAACAACCAAAATTGCCAGAAAAAAAATGTTGGAATTGTACATTTCTGTAAACCACAGATAGGTTATGCTGTGATTAACACGCGGTTAGATTTAGGTACAAAAACCACCTAGTTATGGTCAAGAAAAGGTCATGTTTTAGCCTAAAATACCCACTTTGCCGGGCACAGTCCCTGCAGGAAAAGCAGTGACATCCCAATAAAAAACTGAAAACACAGCAATGACAATGGGTTTTATTGTTGGCATTATTTATAGCTGCCATGCCATCCATCAAACCCTTCACCTTCAGATATCAAAGTCATCTCATATACTAAGTGACTTTAGAAACATTGATATAAGTGTGAAACGTGCAAACTGAATGTATTTGGGGCTGCAGAAATGTACAATGCCAACATATTCTTCTGAAGACTTAGGCAGGTTATAATCTGAGCATGATAGTTGAATCACACTGGTGAGCATTCACTGAAAAGGTGCTGATGCACTTTGCTCTTAATGTATCAGTGTGCATGTCTTCTCTACCTGCTCAAGTATGATGTCTTTTTTTAGAAACTGTTCATGCAGTCTTTTACTGTCCTGTCAGGTTTAAAATGATTCTCATGTAAAGTTTGAAGATATGTAAAAGTGTTCCTTTTCAGAAAATGGTTACAATTAGTGTCTGAATCCATTTAAAATTTATAATGTGAGCCTTTTGTTTTTGGTCACAAAGCAGTCTTTCATGCATGAGCGCTTTTGTTAACAGCGTTCTCCTCCTATTTATCACAGTGAGCAAGAATCAGGACAAGCAGGAAACCTGATCCACAAACTAGCAGAGTCCCCTCCCTGTTGCCATTCTTTCTTACACCTGCAGCGCAAAAAACACACAGCGAAACACAACCAAAGCTGCGTTTACTGCAGAGTGAAAGCTTGATTGAAAAATGATTTTCAGACCAACTGAAGGTGGACTCTGTTGCTGTCTTTGACTTTTAAGTTTTAATTTAAATACGTACCTTGGATTTGATTTTTTTGCAACATGCAGACTCAGATAGTTGGCGTGTGTTTGGCAATCATCGGCTTTCTTGGCACCATCCTAATCTGCGGACTGCCTATGTGGAAGGTGACAGCCTTTATTGGGGCAAACATCGTCACCTCTCAGGTCTTCTGGGAAGGCTTATGGATGAACTGTGTGATCCAGAGCACGGGTCACATGCAGTGTAAGGCCTACGACTCTATTCTGGCTTTACCACAGGATCTACAGGCTTCCAGGGCTCTGATCTGCGTCTCCATTGCTGTCAGCGTGGTGGCTATTGGGCTCACTGTGGTCGGGGCCCACTGCACCAACTTCTTTCATCACGACTGGCTGACCAAAGCTAATGTTGGCCTAGCTGGAGGTCTGGTGTTTATATTAGCAGGGCTCCTGTGTGTTATTCCTGTCAGCTTGTCGGCTCACAACATCATTACAGGTTTCTACAATCCCCTGCCCACCACAGAGCGGAGAGGAGAGCTCGGGGCTTCCATATATGTGGGCTGGGCATCTGGAGCTCTGCTCATTATTGGAGGAGGTGTGTTGTGTAGCACCTACAGATGCTGCAGATGAGGAGAAGAGAGAGAGGACGACAGTGCATGACGTCAAATGCATACTGCAGTTGAAAATGTGCAGTGGTGTGTTAACTGATGGACTTTCTTTGTTTCAGTCTTTGATTAAAGCTCCTTTTTCAACATTAATTTCAACCTTGCTTAAATGCACTATACCAACATTTTACAGCTAATCTGTGTAAAATATTAAAATATGTTGCATACTGAAGTTTACAGTGAACTGCAGGACCAGGATATGAAGTGTTTAGGATTGTTTTTAAAGTGAAAAATGAAAAATGAAGTTGAAATTGTTGAGCCAGTAGTTGTACAATGTGATATTATAAGATGCTAACTGAAGAAAAAATATATTAAATGCAGAGATGTGAGTTTGTATGATGTTTTTTTTATAGAGCACATTAAGAATTCTGCAAAAACAATCAGTTTTTAAGACCTTTAAAGACCAATGATGAAGTTTAATCATAATCTTGAACAGTATATTTTAACAGCCAGTGCAGAGTATCTTAATTCTTTGTTTGCAAGAAGACAGTTTTACTTGATGTCAGTGGTGCCCCCAAGGGGGGACGGGGGGACATGGCCACACAGGCACAAATAATTGGAGGCCAATATTAAGAGACTGTGGCACACTCATTTTTTAAGCCAGCAGGAAGGTGAAGTCTGGCTTTATTGTAAATTATATTTGCTTGAATAATTATCACTGAAATCTATTTTTATACTTTCTACATAAAATGTATTTCTGTCATTTTTATTTTATGTTTTCATGTTCTTAGGGATGTCTTTTTATGTATTTTATTGTGAAACTGAAGGCAAATTTTCACATTTGTGAACAATAAAGTTTTCGTAATCGTAAGGCGTCTATGGGTACTAACCATGTTGGCATAGGATTGTTTTGGAACTCAAAATGTTAAGTTGTACCTTTTACTGGTATAGGTCTATGCACATCACATAATTCATAATATTAATTTGAAAAAAACAAAACAAAACCATACTATATCAGTATTTGGTTCCTAAACACTAGTTTTCAGCTAGCGTTTATACTTCCTATCCTGAAATTAAGTTAAGGCTTTTGGTTTTGATGTGTCATCCAAAGATTTTAAGTGTCCCTGTCTGGTCACCCCTATGAAAAATTTCTGGGGGTGCAAATGCATGTTTAGGAATTTCAGAGACAACTTTCAAGAGCTTGAATCAGAATGAGGTGAAGAAACAGGCTAAATAAAAAATTATTATCATTTTATCACAAGAGTTGTGAAAGAAGTTGAATTGTACTTCAAACGACTAAAATGTCTAAGATCACTGGGTTTGTTTCCTCACTTTTTTATAACTGAACAATATGTTTTCTGTTTATGGGCATGTTTTGACATGTCAGATTTATTCAATTTATTGTTTATCTTAAAACAATAAATTGACCTTGTATATTTGTATTTTTGTACAGGTGTTAAGCATTTCTTAGGTCTCTCTTTTAGCCCTTTACAAGCAACAAAATAGCTTGGAGCATTGCTTAAATTATCTACAGAGATATATGATGCCAAGAAAAGAGAAAAACATCTCTACTTCAGCCGTTTCAGTGTGGATAAAAGCCTGAAAAACTTGATTTGGGTCTAGCTCAGGGCTGTTTGAATACTCTCTGATATTTACAGATGGCTCCCAACCCAGGACCTTGTTTGCATATTTCTGTTGATCTTTGCGTCATCTGACAACTGAACGTAAGAGCAAAACATAACAGCTGACGAGAGCAGCTCTCTATTTCAGAAGCAACAAGACAAGAAAATGCCTCTTCTGGAGTCACAGTGGATGTTTAATTAGCTTTGTGGTTTTACCTTATACCTGCATAATTGAATATTTTTAAATGGGAGGGCAGGGCAGGCAGATCGGGGGTCTAGCACTGGTTCTGATTGGTGTTTTAGGAGTGTGTCTGACATGTGGACTGCCAATGTGGCGTGAGACGTCTTTTGTTGGAGCAAATATTGTGACAGCTCAATCGGTAAGTTTATTCCTCATCACAGAGAAAATCATTGCACATGAATTTGAATTTGATCATGTTGTGTCCATAACAACAAATACAACAGACTGGTTGTATTGAAGAGTGAAGAGTATATAACTTGAGAGTCATGTACAGTTATGTTTGTAAATGTTGGATTACACTGAAATGCTTGGTTTCCTCATATAAATTTATATATCTAAACACTAGAAAATAAAATACCAAAGGCTTTTAAAGGGATAGTTCACCCCTAAATCATATAAACCTATTTTAATATCTTAGCTTGTGATGCTATAAGCACAAAAAAATAAAAAAAGTAAAAAAACTGACAAACTCAATGCCAAGCCCTTTCCAGAAACCATGACCTGTTGAGTTTTTGCTTTGAGCACTACAAGCCCAGTGCCATATAGCTTCATCATAATGGAGAGATGGCAGACATCTCTACAGACGATATCTCCAACACTCTAGACTGACAAAAAGCTCTACAGGTACGAGGAAATCGGTACTTTAATTTGTTGGTGAACTGTCCCTTTAAAATTATTTTTAAATTCTGCAATAACAAGGAGCATAGTTACATATAAAGGCAGCTTCTCACCACAAAACATCTTGTCCAGTTTGTTTGTATCCCGTTGAAGGTTCCCTCTGTCTCTGTTTTAGGTGTGGGATGGTCTGTGGTTACACTGTATTGTTCAGGCCACAGGTCAGATGCAGTGCAAGAGACACACAACATCCATCACTATGACCTCTGACATCCAGGCTGGACGTGCCCTCACACTGATTTCCATCATCGCCGGCCTCCTCGGCTTCATTGTCACCCTCCTCGGAGGAGGTGTAGTCAACTGTAGTGGCGCTCCACCTGATCCTTTAGAGCCTCCGACCAACTCTTCCTCCAGAAAAAAGGTGCTGAAGTTGTATTCATATTTTGTAGACTGGGTGTTTTGGGATCTGGATGGAAACACTGCAGGAATATACACAGTGACTGTAAGCGGGTTTCCATTAACCCTCAAACTGCACACATTGAAATTGCGAATACAAAATACGCCTAATGGAAACATGTCAATTTCTATGACAGTGAGTGGCTGCAATAGAAATAAACCTGAAAATGTTTTGGACATCCATCGCCATGGTTACTGGAATGTTATCGCGAGAGAAGAGTCGCGTAACATCATGAAAGAAGTTGCATAACATCACGTTTTATCAATGGAAACGCGGTCATCTCGCAATTGTGTTTTATCAAAATTTAAAAAATATTGTTTAAATTTTGTGCAAATCTCTAATGGAAACCTACCTAATGACTTTATTTCTGTTTTTAAAAATTTTTACTGCGCTGCAACACTTTCTCATCCCAAGCCGTCATATAGCTTAAGAGGTATTCACGCTTTGTTTTACGAAATAAAATATGTCAGTCAATACCCCACTCGCAAACTTTTAAGCTTTTATTTGTCCTAAAAAAGACTGTTGCTAATACGTGGCTAAATGAGACTACAGAATAACATCAACCGAGCTGCACTGAACACGAACACACACACACACACACACACACACACACACACACACACACACACACGTATATAGATAGATAGATAGATAGATAGATAGATAGATAGATAGATAGATAGATTAAAGAAGGGTGTAACTGGTTTCTACCTTTACAATCCTGAAATGGGCAGGAACAGGCATTCGCCCCTTTACCTTCAGCATTCAAAACCCAGGAAGTGTGTTGGCCATCAAATGAAAGTCTGACCTACAAAAATCACAACATCAGTTAAATCACATATTACTCACATACAGCACCAATGCCTACAAATAAAGAAACAAAGAACACCCCAGAACATCACAATAACTCACCACAGGAATGAAGGACAGTGCCTTTGCAGCCTGAGAGTTGCATGGTGTATATATAGACTGAGCTACACCCATTGAGACCTAATCAGGATCACTTAAGGTGGGCTTGCCATTAAGGTGGCCCAGACAACCCTTCTTCAATAGTATCACTGATATCCTCTGGTTTTAGGTGTGTCTGCTGGGTGGAGCTCTGTGTATCCTGGCCGGCATCCTCTGCCTGGTATCAGTCAGCTGGTCGGCAGCAGCAACCATCTCAATCTACAATGACCCCTTTGTGACGGCAGCCCTGAAGAGAGAGGTGGGCTCCTCCATATACATAGGCTGGGTTGCCTCTGTGTTGCTCCTGCTCGGCGGCGCTCTGATCTGCTTCGTCTGTGGGGAGAAGGAGAGACCACCACCCTCAAACTACTCCTACATGCCATACAGCACCAACGCTCAATACAGCGACTCTGCATCCCACATGGCCACTCTGAGGTCTGATGTTATAGGACCAAACACCTCGAGGATGTTAGACCGTCATACGCCAAGCAGGATGTTGGAGCACGTAGCCCAAGTACATGAACATAATCAAGCTCAGAGTGGGCCGTATAATCAGCCGCAGCGGACACAAGCAGCATCTGAGCAGGGGACGTATGGCCGTAATCCGTCAAACAGATCAGGGACACCAGACAAGGGGAAGGGCTTAGTTTTGGAAATGAATCCATATCTGGTGCGTGACATTCCCAGCAGGGCCACGACTGTGCCCAGTGAATATTATTATAATACGGCCTAAATCTGGATGGATCACTGGTCTGAGAATGACTGAACACAGAAATCACTCAACTGTGGTCACTGATTGTCTCTGTTGACATGTAAATGCTCACTGTCTCAATACCTTTCTTTGGATTGATCAATAAAGTTTGATGCCATTTTGATTTTCATGCCATTGTTATCATCACTCGAGATATCTGAATTTACAAGCAGCTGTTATTACAAACTCATACTGTGAAGCTAGACATTTTTCAAACTCGAAGAAATATATTTCTAACTCTATATGGCTGCACAATAAATGTTAACCAGATATTTTGAACATATTTTGTATATTTTGAAACTCCAACAAGGTAAGGTAAGGTAAGGTAGATTTATTGGTCAACTTTGTTTAAAAATGACCATAAATGTACTCTACCATACCTTACCATACCTTACCTTATTGGAGTTTCAAAATATACAAAATATGTTCAAAATATCTGGTTTACATTTATAGTGCAGTCATAAATTAAATGGAGTCTTATGTCTGAACATTATGAACATCAAAAGCTTAAATGAAGAGCTGGTGCCAGATGATACAAGACTTCTGAATATCAGAAGTTGTACTGCTACTTCAACACAGAATTTATCAAATGGAGTTATTAGGTTTCTCATTTCCTTTTATCTTCATCGAGATAACAAACGCGCACACATTTTGAAGATAAATGTAATTTCCTCTGGAGAATATCATCTTCCTCCAGAGATAAATGTTGTCATTACAAAATGCAGATTAAGGACTGTATGCCCTTACAGAAATGTAATATGTGCACATATAGTGAATTTCCATTTAAATCATATATGTACATAAAAAGTAGAAACAGTAAACACATTTCATGTATAGACATATATGTCTAGCCTACACAAATGTGTACGTTTATGTATGTATAATATTATACTGTAGGTAATTATACATATAACACGTGTATTTGTATAAATGTGCGATATAAAAGTTATTTAAAAAAAAACATATTGCACATATGCAAACGTTAGCTTACTTTCTTAACCACTCTTACTCTTTCTGAAGTCTTGTCCAAACGAGTACTTGAACCCCAATCTCCGGCTGTAAAAAAATAAACAAAATGTAAACATACATAAACATACAGAATTTTTTAAAACATGTTGTTTTCATAAACTTGCACACACACACACACACACACACACATAGACATACAGTATATATATGTAAATAATGAATGAATGAAGCTCAGCTATGAACTTTAAGAGTCACAATGTTAGCAAAGAGCTTAAGTTTTAGACTTTCGCAGCACATTTTAGTAAATATCTGCTGCGTCACTCAGCAACATGGTGAATACTGACCATATCCACAGGTGGTGCTCTGCTGACCTCCATCTGCTGGGAGAAGAACAGGAGGGAATTTCCCTGCAGGGATGTTGTCATGTGAGCATTCAAATACCTACATGCCGCTAAACTCAACTAGTATCGATAGTCGTGAGAGTGATCACTCAGGAAGTGATGTGCTCTGGGAATCATTTTAAAGCTATTGATCTCTGCCAAACAGAAGAGTACTGGAAAATGTACATACACCATAAATGACTGTCACATATTTTTAGTGACACTGTGAGAGTTCTGATTTCTTAAGAGGAACGTCTTAATGTGAGGATTTAAGAAGTGACTGGTATTTAAAGATTATATATAATAATATACATGACACAAGTAACAAATCACAACTGGATGATGTTACAGGTTTGAAAAGTCTCATTTCATTTAAAATGAATCAAAGTTGAAATTAACACTGAAACTGAGGTTCCTGCAGTGGATTGTTTTGAATGTTGATCACTAAATACCTAATTGCATAATCTGTATCCTTGAAGTAAGCTCTCTACTGCTGATAAATAATTTTAGAATCAATTTTAAATGTACAGAACAATTGCACGTGTGCGCTGATGAGACACATTGTTTATGCTAGATTTAAGTGATTTTGACCATTTGGGGCCTCTGTTTGCATCTGTGCTGAGAAGCAATCTGGTCAGGTGAGATTTCTCCACAAACCAGTTTCAGCTGAGAGGCAAAGGCGGCAAACTCCTCCTCTGACTTCTCCAACAAAACCTGTAAGTGAGGCAGCCACAGTCAGCTTCCCCTGTGGGTGGGCAATAAAAACCTTTGCCCGCTCCTCACAAACAAATTACTCCAGTTCCCTGCAGCCCACAGTCTCGCCTCTTTGAAGGGACCGACAGAGCTTCAGCATGGTGTCTGGTGGAAGACAGATTCTGGGTTTGGCCCTGGCCATCATCGGCTTTCTGGGGAGCATCATCATCTGCGCTCTCCCCATGTGGAAAGTCACAGCCTTCATTGGTGCCAACATCGTCACTTCGCAGGTGATCTGGGAGGGTTTGTGGATGAACTGTGTGACCCAGAGTACGGGACAGATGCAGTGCAAAGTCTACGACTCTCTCCTGGCCTTACCCCAAGACCTGCAGGCTGCCAGAGCGCTCGTCGTCATTGCCATTATCGTCGGGGTCTTTGGGATCCTTCTCGGCGTGGTCGGGGGCAAGTGCACCAACTTTGTGGAGGACGAAAGGCAAAAGTGCAAAGTGGCCATCGCTGCTGGAATCATCTTTATCATCGCAGGCCTCATGGTGCTGATCCCTGTCTGCTGGACCGCCAACACCATCATTCGTGATTTCTACAACCCCATCATGACCAACGCTCAGAGAAGGGAGCTGGGGGCCTCGCTCTACATCGGGTGGGGCACCGCAGCGCTGTTGTTTCTGGGTGGGGGCCTCCTCTGCAGCTCCTGTCCCCCCGGAGATGAAAATGACTATGACGTGAAGTATTCCAAGGCTCGCTCTACAAACAGCAGCAAGGCCTACGTTTAGATCTTCACCGAGAAGTGGAACTGGGACAGTCTGTCAGAAAGAGATAAGATAAAGAGTTTATGAAAGTGCTGCCTTCTGTTTACAATGTGTGTTTTAGTCTTAAAAACTTCCATAAGAATCATAAATGATGTTTTCTTTTACAATCTTTCAATGTGAATATACAGTATTTTTTTACACCATAATGGACAATGTGTCCCAAAAACTCAAATATGATTTTTTCTGGCATTTGAGATTCTAAACATGGCTGCTTTATATGAAAAATAAGTGTATATTTATGGGAAATCAACCTATGCAGTGACTGTTTTGTATCTATCTATTATTGTATACCATTAACATTAAAGTCATTGTTCAGACATGTATTTGTGAGCATGTGAGACTTTTTTTCTTTGAGTCCTTTTCACTGTGGGGTGTTTTTTCTTTTTTCAAAAGAAGAACAGTTATAGTGATGACAGGTGCCAAAAACAGTGGATCTGGTTTTTCCAGTGTACATGAAAAAATCCTTACAAACAGGTTGTGTGACAATGTGTTCCTACTGTCAAAGAAATGTTGCTCAATAAACAAAGAAACTAAGCGGTAACCTCCTGTTGTGTATGTGTATATTTCCTTGTAATCCCTCTTTTTGTCTTTTAAGACTGATGAGGTCTGTAAACTTTTGCACAAGAAAAAGAGATTTCTTGATTTGTTGTGTCTTTTAAACATGAGTACAGAATTGTGCAAAAATCACAATGGTAGGCACAAAAAGTATCCCTTTGAACTTTACAAGGACAGCTAGATTAAAGATTATTGTGAGCCTGATTAAACGGTTAGGCAGTGTGTGTGTGTGTGTTTGTGTGTGTGTGTGTGTGTGTGTGTGTGTGTGTGTGTGTGTGTAGGAGAGGTTTGGCATGTTTCAAACAGGTTTTTCTGCGCAGTAACTGCTGCTAGAATGAAACTGGTTTTCCCTCAGGAGATTGTGTTCCACATTATTCTCCTTTTGTTACACGAATAAATTCTGCATGCACGCATTATTCACATGCATAAAAGCATTGCCAGAGGATGCACAAACACAAACACACACACACACACACACACACACACACATGCACGCACTAAGCCCACAAAACACTGAGCTCACACAAGTATTAACTTTTGAGTCAAATAAATTCCCTCTTTTTTAAATTTGCAATCCAATTCAGCGTTTCTACACAAAGGTGGCGTGTGACAGAATAAAGATGATGCCTCATGAGTATGCATCTTAAAAACATGTGGCCCAGAGGCCTATCTTTCTTTCCCAAGCTTACCGTTTCCAAAATAATCTCGTCAGACAAAGATAATGAGGGAGGGAATATGATGTCACGGTTTCACAGCTACCTCTCTCTCTCTCTCTCTCGCTGGTTATGAAAACCTCCTCCCCTTTTGTTTCCCTATAGAGAAGGTGTGGTGCGTGTACACCTGACTAGTAGCGCACAGGCAGCCGCTCAGGTGACAGAAAAGAAAGAGCACTCCCAGGTAGAGAAATAAAGAGAAAGGGGGACAGAGGGAGAGAGAGGGGGAGGAGAGGACAGCAGTTAGGGACATGAAGGGGGAGGGACAGAGACAGAGGAAAAGTAGGTTGTAAACAAATGAACTGAGGCTGAACAGAGACACACCTGGAGTCAAGTAAAAGCTACTGGAGGCATGACGGACTAGTCAGAGAGAGCTCTGCGTTCCTGGGACAGATACTTTCACATCACTGCAACTGTTGCAAGGAAAAATGGAGAGAATGAAAACGGCAACACTAAACACTGAGAAAGACTGAGAAAGAAAAGCTCACAGAGAGATACAAGAAAGGAGAGAAGAGAAAGTCAAAGAAGCTCCACAGAGAGGAATAAAATCATCAGAGCACCTTTTCTGCAGGTCTGTGAGGATTTCTCAGCTAGCGTCTATACGTCATGGCCTCGATGGGGATGCAGATGCTGGCCAGCGCCCTGTGCCTCCTGGGTTGGGCAGGGGTCATCATCAGCTGCATTATGCCCATGTGGCGGGTCACGGCTTTTGTGGGAAGCACCATCGTCACCTCCCAGACCATCTGGGAGGGCATCTGGATGACCTGTGTGGTCCAGAGCACAGGGCAGATCCAGTGTAAACCGTACGAGTCTCTCCTTGCTCTCAGCGCAGACCTGCAGGCCGCCAGGGCTCTCATCGTGCTCGCCATCATTACAGGCAGCATAGGCCTCATTCTGGCCTTCATTGGAGGGAAGTGCACTCGCTTTTTGGATGAAGAAGGAGGCGGAATTAAGGGCAAGGTGGCTGTAGCAGCAGGGGCGGTTTTGATTGCCACAGGGCTGCTGTGTTTGATTCCCACATCGTGGGCGGCCGGATCTGTGGTGAGGAAGTTCTACAGCGCCTCCTTAGATGCTCAGCGGAGGGAGATTGGAGCCTGCCTCTACATCGGCTGGGGAGCATCCATCCTGCTTATTCTGGGAGGGGGTTTGTTCATCAGCTCAACGTGCCCCCTCAAAGCCCACGATGCAGATAAGAGCCCTTCTGTCCGTTACCTGGTGGTCCGCTCCTCCAACGGGTCCAACCAGGCTGGTTCTCAGCACAGCAGAGCAACGTCTCAGCCGGTCGGAGCAGTGTTTCCCAGGTCCCAGAGCTACGACGGAGCTTCAACGAAGCCCCCTCTGTACACAAGGCCACCCCAGGAGGACGGGTCTGCGCAGGGCTCGAGGCTGGAGTCGGAGAGGTCATGGGCACCATCGACAAAGTCTCAGATGAAAAGACTGGAGTCGATTAAGTCTGAGTACAGTGAGGCGCCCTCTACAAAGTCTCAGCTGAAACAAGCAGAAATGGAAGAGAAAACATCAGTCAAGAGTGACAATGAGGATGTGTCCTCAAATCCAGCGAGGACATACCTATAAAATGGACACTGACACACACACTCACACATACAGTATATGTACCTAAGTTTACACATGCAATATAAAGGTTTTACATACTATGGGTTATTTAGAAGTAGTAGTTTACTTATTTTGTGACTGTTAACTGATGCAAAGAAGTCCATTATTTTTTATGTAAAATCATCTTTATAATTCATCATGTTGCTTTGATTAAAGGACAGAGGGGAAAAGGTCTGGAATACATTCATCAATATGAAGGACAATCGCAGTTTTACATGTCTTGTGCACTTTAACAGAAACTGGATCCAAGCACACGTGAAGTATCTTCTTGTTGTCATCTTTTTACAAAATGGCCTTTAATTAAAAATCATTCATTTTGGCATGTTAATGTGGAGCATTACACTAGTGACAGCTTTTTTTCTCACTATCTAAATGCACTGAATGAGGATGAATCCGTCCGCATTAAGAATTTTACCTCAGGCTTTTTAGCTTTTTTGTCTCTGCTGGACGTTCACCATCCTGAACGCAACATAAGTAATGAAGCAGCAACATATTATATCTTATTTTCCATCATTACTTTAAATTGATATCACTGCATTTTTTTTTCCAAGTACGTGCTTGTTTGATGAGCTGTACAGCCATGAAAAACTAAAATAATAAGTTACACTTTTTTGTCATAACTGTGAAATGTGATTTTATTTTGTTGAAGAGATATTGCTGACAGATGTCTTTGTGTTGACCTCTTAATAAACGACTAAATGTAAAACTGACAGAGCAAATCTTTTTCATTCATTTAAATGCAAACACGTCGCAAACAACCTGAAAAGAACCTTTCATTGATAGTTTACGGCATCCCCCTGGACTTTCAGTCTTCTTTCTGGCTATTAAAATCTACAGGACAAACTGGTTTGACAGAGAGTGTGTTTGCAGCGCAGGTGTGCAGGGTTAGTGCAGGGAGGCACAGTGTGATTGTGGAGGATTCAAACTCAGTTTCAGTGAATGTTTCATGTTTAGTTTGGGGTTTGTATAGTCAAATGTGCAGTAACATCATCATGTAGGCACAATCTAATGCTGCCAATTCTGTTCTGAAGACTGTGATGGATAGATACATGACATAAACCTGTAAAGTTGTTTTAATGAGTGACACAACAAAACTAAGTAGGCATAACAGAAAAAAACTACAATAACAAAAGCACTTCAGACAAATATCTGTGGGTTTTAACCAGCATTTCAGCACCAAAGTCAAGAGTTTTTAATGGGTTTTTGATTACAGGCCATACATATGGTCTGTGGTTAACACAGGTTTAAGATACTTTCATGTTTTGTTCTTTGACATAAAACACATCAGTAAATACCCCACTGGTAAACTTAGAAGTCTTTATGTGTCCTAAAAAAGGCGGTTGAGAGGCTAAATGAGACTACAGGAGGTCCTCACATAGAGCCGCGATGAACGCGGCTTTGTAACTATGGCGACGCAACTCCAAAGTAGCTCCTTTTAGCTTAACATTAGCTTTTTACTACTGGCGACTGCATTTAGGCTTTAAAAATACTTTAAAAGGGTGTTCATTTGTGAAGATTATCTTACTGAACAACGTGTGTAAGTGTCATAATTGTTTGTTTACCACAGAGTTTATTTCAGCAATGATCCAAAGTCCAGAGGGAATCCAAGGCTGTTTCTGACAGAGCGACGTGAGCTTCCGGGTTGGCCTACGCACAAGCATCATCTCCGGGGCACCATCATCACTGACTGCCAAGAAACCCTGCTTTCTTTACTGTTCATCCGAAACAGTACTGCACCTCAATCCTCAATTTAGTATTTGAAGAGCAAAAAGCTACAAAGACAAGGAAATTCATTTAGGCTGAACTAGGCTGATGAAGAACTCATAAATTAAGGACAACAGACCACTGTTCAAAAGTTGTACTCTTTTTCTTTTTTTAAAATTTTGTATGAGAATAATGCCTCTTTGGTGTGAATAAAGTTTTTTTGGAGTAAAAATCTCCCCCGGGGCACTTTTTATGGCTGTACAGCATGACCATAGACTGCATATAAAAATCTATATACGGTTTTAAAATAATAATAATAATAATAATAATAAGAAGAAGAAGAAGAAGAAGAAGAAGAAGGAATTAATAAAGTAATCATAATTCTTATAGTACATGACCCACCATTAGGGCACTTTTTATGGCTGTATAGCATGGCCATAGACTGCATATAAAAATCTATATACGGTTTTAAAATAATAATAATAATAATAATAATAATAATAATAATAATAAGAAGAAGAAGAAGAAGAAGAAGAAGAAGAAGAAGAAGAAGAAGAAGAAGAAGAAGAAGAAGAAGAAGAAGAAGAAGAAATTAATAAAGTAATCATATTTTTTATAGTACATGACCCACCATCAGGGCACTTATACAGAGCGCTCTTTCTTGTCTGATAATATTGTGAAACACTGCCATCTCGTGGTCAGTGGTTCACATAAACATACTGTGCACTGTTATGTCTTCTGCATTCTTCATTGTTATGATGGAGATCTTTAAAATGTACTTACTCCACTGCAATTGTAGTTATCGCACTTGAAATAAAGGTATCTGCTAAAAGTCCAGCTTTGTTGTCATTTATCTGCAAAAAAAAAAAGAAAAAACAGCTTATGCTGGTAGCTGGTTTTAGTTGGTTTTAGCTTATTGAAGATAGTCTTAGATGGTCCTGAACCACTCCTCACTGGTGTGACCAGCTTATTAAGCTGTGCACATTCATCTTTATGCATAACACATGACAGGAGACTTAAGTGATTTATGCACTTTGCTTTTTATACTTCCCTCTCATGACACCGTTACTTATCCATACTTGAGGAGATTGATTTGGTTTCAATTTTACAGCAACTTCAATGGCTAAAACAGCTAGAGTGACCGTCACAGACCAGCTAAACCATCAAAAAGTATCCAAAAACATACCTTAAGCTTAAGGTGGTCAACCAGCTTAACCATCTTAAACTGGTCAAGCTGTTTTTTCAGCAGAGTTGAAAGAAGTATGCATTAGCATGGCCGATACTGTTCAGTTGTATTTCAATTGGTTAATAACTCTTTCCTGCAGGCACCCTGAATTTGAAGCTTCTTACCCAAGTGGCAGCTTCATTATAACCTCCAAAGGTAAAAAATAAAGCCAATGCTGAAGTGCCAAAACTGCAGTTAATTATCTATATGCACAGCATGTTAAAACCACATTTATGTAAAAATTGCTTAAATAGACAGACTTTCATCCTCATAAATAATAGTCATGATTAAAATAGTGGATGATAGAAATACAGTGTTCTAGTTCTACCTGACAATGGAGTACATAAGGTTGTCCATATTATATTATATTATATTATACAACAGTTTTCACTGTTTTTCATTAAAGCTGCTGTAATGATGGTATGCAGAGTACAAAAGTGGGATGGCACTTAGGCAAGGACACAGAAAGTCTGTCATTTGGGTAGAGTTTTTCCCAATAATTTCTTCAAAAATTTTTTTTTTTTTTTTACAATTTGTTGAAGACCAAGGCTGATGGGTTCATTCACTCTAACCTCTCCATTCTATATTGTTTTATTTACTTTGTAAATATAAAATGTACATCTTGTCTCACTATCTATACCTTGCTGATTTATTATCAGTTAATAATAATAACAACAACAATAATAATAATAATAATAATATATTTTATTTATGAAATTCCTTTTCAAGTACTGTCCTATCCATTTGGTAAATATTTATATATACTTTCTATGTGCACTGATAATAATGGTAAATCTAATCAAATGCAATGTTTATCTCAGTTCAGATCTTTAAATTATTTTTGCAACAATTAAAACAATAAAACCACAACAAAAAATTGATCATATAAGACATGAGTGGTGTATGTGTATTGATTTATGTTTTTAGTCTATTTTTATGATAAATACTTTCTTTTCACTCCTTTTCTCCTCTTTGAGAGGACATTAATACATATTTTAAGGTCAACTCTGTAACAACAATCATATTACTTAGCCCGAAGAAATGTCCGATTGCACAAATGGCGACATTGCAGTGACTAACATAAATTTCAACTTTTTAATCTTCAACTTTTGGAGTGTGTCAAAAAAAAACCTCACTCAGGCTTTGTAGCATAATTTGATCCATTTTTGTTTTTTATCTATAAGTCAATGGAATTGTCTCACATAAAATCTCTATGTGAATATCTACAAACAGTGATAACAAACAGAACTTCAGTGAATCTTTAATTTATCTGAATGTCTCCATATGATGACAGAAGAAGGAGGTCAGATTCAGAATCACATTATTTGATACAGGCAGTAAATGTACAGGCATTTGTCTTAGCATTCAATAAAAACAGAGTTTATGATAAATCAATAACAGCAGCCCGAACAGTTCTTACAGTGTGAAGAGAAGAGAGCCACTGAAGCTGTTTTGGTTATCTGTATTGTCATAGACAGAATGACTTAATGGGAGAACCAGGTGAACTGTATCTCCTGCAATCAGCTCCAAGACAACAGAGTGAGTCAAAAAACTACCACCTCCATTAATCACGTTGTAATTATACATAATCCCCTGGCTGTTTTTGTACAATTTTACACCTGAAGCACCATTACGGCCACCATACACAGTGAACTGGAGATAATAGACCCCTTTGACTGGTGCTGTGAAGAAACCTACAGAGTAGAAAATGAAAATGAAAAACAATAATGACTGATTAATATCTTTGTAAATGACTGCACATGTTCGTGTGAGCTGCAGTTTATTACCTGTAGATGGATTGTAAGCATTGCCGATGTTGGTGAAGACCTTGCTGTATTTCAGTGTGATGTCTGTGTTGTACGGTCCAACGTGTCCTGCATCGGTCAGAGCTACGTAGAAGGCCACCTTTGGTCTCTCTGTTAACACAAAAATGTCATTTATACATTTATTTCATTAAACTTAACCTGAACCAAAAAAAGTAATGCGTGTGTGTGTGGGCGGGGGTGATAGGAAGATACAATCATCACCTGCATTTTCTCTCTCCAGCTGATCAATCCTGGACTTGCTAACGAGAAGTTCACTCTCACTGTTGTTCAGTCTGGTCTGCAACTCTGGAGTTAATTAATACAAAGACAGTGAATTACAGAGCAAAGGACAACATTTACATGCACAACAGATTATAGTCAGTATCTTGACCCTCATCTTATCTGTTGATCCAACACTGAAAAATGTGCTGTCACTTAAGCTACTGCATATTTGTATGGAAATTAAAGACATTAATATAAATTACTACCTGCTCCTTTGTTTGTTGCGTTATTGTTTTATTTACAAAAGGAGGCCGATAACAAGTTTTGCTCCACTAACAGGTTAGTCCAGCCATCACTCACATCAAAGTTTCAACACTGGATCCTACATTTGACTGCATTATCATCACTAGCTTATGCCCTTATGTAACAAAAGATAATAATGAAGTAAACAAAATGTGGGTTTAGTACTTTAGCATTTCAGAATAATTACTGCTTCAGAATCAAAGCCAGCATCCTTGTTATATCAGTGCTAATATCTCTTTTTCAAACTTCAACACTAAGGAAATAACTGTAACTATTAAAGTCATAACACAATTATCTAAACCTGCACTAAAAATAATGTATCTGTTATAAAACACAGACAGATTAGGAGTTGCCATTGTAATGGAAGAAGAATGTAAATATGTAACCATTAATACAAGTTAAAATAAGATTAGAGAAATTAAAGCCATTAAACGTATTAATGCATATTTGTCAGTGAAATACCTGCAGTCTCTTTTTCTAGGTCACTTGTTTTGCTCTCGGAGGCGGTCAGTCTAGTTCCAAAAGATGTCAGTTCTGTGGCTTGGACTGAAAAACATTCCAAGTTTATTTTTTGTTTGTGGATGCTTGAAATCATTTAAATAAAATTACGATATTATGATATGCATCAGTGCATTGAAAGACTTCAGTCAAACAGTCAAAGGACACATTATCAAAACTGCAGAAAGACAAACCAGTCTGTACCAGAGTTTTCTCTCTGCAGCAGCTCCACCTGCACCTTGGTGACCATCAGCTCAGCTTTAAGTTCATCCACATGGCTCTCACTGTCCTTCACTCTGGCCTCCATGTTCCTCAGCTCCACCTTGAGCTCCACCACCATGTCTCTCAGCGCCCTCACCTCCGCCCAGATGTCAGGGGTGGTTTGCTTTGTGGTCGGTTCCTCAGCTGCATCTCTTGGAGCTTTCTCCTGAAACTGGCTGATCTCACCCGCCTCACCGAGGCCTCCACCCTCCCCCTGAGCCCCTGACCCACACAGACCGAGCAGCAGCAACAGCAAACCAACAACAACCCTCATTGTCCAAGTCACACGTCTTCACAAAGGTACAGCGGCAGAGCTGGCATGTCTTATATCGTCTCCAAACTTCATCTGGCTGAAAGAATGGGAAAAACAACAAATGTTTTTGTTTGCTAGTTTGATTCAAGGCCTCAGATGATTCAATATCTCTGTGCTGGTGAGAAAATACAAGCTGCTACAGGCTGCTGGAACATTTTTACTATGACCTCCTCTCATGCAGTCACAGCTGTGCATACACCGTGTTTATTAATACACACACAGACAAACAGTCACAGAAACACACTCATCTTAATGCTGAGGCCTTTTACTGAGAATGAGGGTTATCTGATTCAATGTTATCTGATTCCCTCTAAGAGGGAATGAACATTTTTCTTTACTCTTATTATTATCTTATCAGACCATACCCTCTTGTTCAGTACTCAACTTTTTCTCACTGGAAAACGGTATTACCTGCTGTATGAAATGCAAGGCTGTAGACATGAACTCAACACTGGGGGAGAACAAATCTGCCGGAAAATCTTTGGACTTCATGCAGGATATCTGACAAATAATGTCATAAAGACCAGAGCACCATTGTGGGTCGCTGGGTGAATGTGTGGCTAACTAACTGCAGTTAATTTAGCCACAACAGCTGACATTAGGGATGATTGATTGAACAGCTTTATTCCACTCAACGCTGTTACTGACACTGTTCAGCAAAAAGTAGTTATTTCCACAATTAAAGTTCAAGTGCAAAAGGACATATTTACATTCACGTTACATTATCATGCATCCTGCCTTAAGTGAAGTGTTTCTATTGGTACAGTGTTTCAGTGATAAGTTTCCCATTGCCTGATGGGAACATTGACAGATGCAAAGCTAGCCAGAGGAACATGCTCAGAGAGCACAGGCTTTTTACCAGTTTGTGCACATAATGTATGCTAGCTAGCTACTGACAGGAATTCAGCATTCAAGAACAGTTCAAGAAGACAACCATTAACAAAATCATCTTTTTCATAACACTATGTGAATCTATCACAATCAACATTGATACAGCCTTTTTTAATCAAGATATTGAATCATGTAACTGCTGCAGTACATAATTTTACTTTTAAGCACATGTATTTGCAATATGATGAGGTTACTGGACCGGCTCTGAGTGTGAGAGGGCAGGCGTGAGTGTAACAGACTCAAGCTGACATGTGCTACAGTTGAATGAACAGAGAAGTTGGATGTCTGTGTTACACTTTCAAGAATGATGTTACAGCCGATCCTTGGTGTAGCACATTATTTTTTTTATTCCTGTAGGAACAATAACAAAAAAAAACACATCAATATCAGTCCTTGGCGTCTGTGTTGTACTACTACTGCTTGAGGGTGGGCTTATTTCAGAACACGCATTAAAATTAAACAAACAGAATAAAATTACAGTCAAATGTCCATGTAATGATTCATCATGTAAACATCTTTCTAACTAACACTTTGTTTTAACTCCATTCATCCTCAAAATGAACTGTTTTACCCTTTTAACTTCCCTTATAGTTATTTATTAATCATTACTATTTATTCTTGTCTTTGTAACCTCCTTGTTCACGAAAAACAACAATTATTTGAATACAGAAATCACGTTTCTCATATAAACTCTCATTTCTAACTATCAAAACAAACCAATTTTCAATGCATCATTTACGCTCTTATTCTGAAACTCACAGGAAACTGCCTACTGCATGACGGTCAGAGCCGCCATGTGCGCGAGCTTCATTATGGCTAACACTGGCGCCATCGGCCGTTGCTCATTCACACACACAAAAAAACACATAAAACTGTTTTCACATCGTCCATTAGCATGAATTAAGTTCACCGTTGCACCATTCGCACTTTATAAGTCAGTCTGTTTTCACCGTCCCTGGCATTGCCCGCCATATCGGACTACTGTTCATTCGGTCCACAAGCTAGCTCGTCTTCACTCAAAGTTATGTTCAAACTCACTA